>NW_028160517.1:0-58787 GCF_964263955.1 Coregonus lavaretus | reverse complement strand
ACACTTCCCCCTGTTCCTCTGTTAGTAGTGGAACACTTCCTCCTATTCCTCTGTTAGTAGTGGAATACTTTTTTTCTTGATCATGAAGTATATTTAAAACCAAATGTTTTACTGGGTGACTTTCACTTTTACTTGAGTCATTTTCTATGAAGGTATCTTTTCTTTTACTCAAGTATGACAGTTGGTTACTTTTTCTACACTGCTTCCATCCAGCTATCTACTATCATTATCATATGTGTGAAAAACTTGGTTGGAAATCACACAAGACTGATCTCAGTTAATTCATACTGTATGTTGTAGTCTTTCCAAGAGAGAAATCACACAATACTGATCTCAGTTAATTCATACTGTATGTTGTAGTCTGTCCAAAGAGAGAAATCACACAAGACTGATCTCAGTTAATTCATACTGTATGTTGTAGTCTTTCCAAGAGAGAAATCACACAAGACTGATCTCAGTTAATTCATACTGTATGTTGTAGTCTTTCCAAGAGAGAAATCACACAAGACTGATCTCAGTTAATTCATACTGTATGTTGTAGTCTTTCCAAGAGAGAAATCACACAAGACTGACAGCCTGTGAGTTTATTAAAAGCATTCAGTGATTACATGGCAGTTTAGAGAGCAACAGGTCTTTATCTGTAAAGGGTAAATAACATAACATCAACATAATCTGCACTCACATCACAAATATGAAATAAACACTTCTCAACAATACCTTTGAGATCATTGATATATATTACCATATTTATTAACTTTAATTTGATTAATTGATTGATTTGCACACAGCATATTCACAATTTAATGTATATCAGACCTGAACTAAGTACTATACTTTCTCTGTAACCCACAGATCATAAGAGAATAACACAAATATCTCTATATAGTACAAACATCATAACAATAATCTACATAATAATCAATACCATAATATTTATAATGAATAACATCATTATCTCTATACTACTAACAACATAACAATAATCTACATCAGTCAATATCATAAAATGTATAATCAATAACATCATGAGAGGTAAACAACAGCAACAAAACAAACCCCAACAAACTAAAATGACCCCTTTATTCAGATGTTTCAAAATACAAAGAATGAACAGATGATTATAATAATACATGGACTAATAATGGAAACACTTCAAGATAAAGAATCTAAGAGAAACACTAAATAAGATAAAGACATAAAGACAAAAGCTAAAAGCAGCAATACATTCTGGAACACAAAACAGACCTAATTGAGCTACTCTCTAAAAATAATCAAATCCCATGTTACCCAAAACCCCATGTTACCAAAACCCCACGTTACCCAAAACCCCATGTTACCCAAAACCTCATGTTACCAAAACCCCATGTTACCAAAACCCCATGTTACCAAAACCCCATGTTACCAAAACCCCATGTTACCAAAACCCCATGTTACCCAAAACCCCATGTTACCAAAACCCCATGTTACCAAAACCCCATGTTACCAAAACCCCATGTTACCAAAACCCCATGTTACCAAAACCCCATGTTACCCAAAACCCCAAGTTACCCAAAACCCCATGTTACCAAAACCCCATGTTACCAAAACCCCATGTTACCCAAAACCCCATGTTACCAAAACCCCATGTTACCAAAACCAAAACCCCATGTTACCCAAAACCCCATGTTATCCAAAACCCCATGTTACCCAAAACCCCATGGTACCATGTTGGTACAAAACAAACAAAATGAATAATGGTGGTTACAATCACTCCTTTTAGATTTCTTCCAAGGTTATAAAAAGATAAACTAATTCTGAAAATGTTATTAAAATTAGAACCACTTAAGGTTTGTCACCACATTTTAAACACCAGTCCACTGCTGACCATAGATTTAAAACACAAAACTGACCTAAGATCATCATGTAGGGTCAGCATCATTCTATTCCTACTCAGTCCCCTGGGCTGCTCTCTCCTCTCCCGGTCCAGCTTCAGCTCTGGAGCTCAGAGAGACCATCTCCATGGCATTGGCATCAACATAAAGATCCATGCTGCTCACCCTGTTCACTCTCTTCTGCCTCCTGGTGGTCTAGGGAGGCACAGCACCAAGAGTGAGTGAGTGAGTCAGTCATGGACTAATAATGGAAACACTTCAAGATAAAGAATCTAAGAGAAACACTAAATAAGATAAAGACATAAAGACAAAAGCTAAAAGCAGCAATACATTCTGGAACACAAAACAGACGTAATTGAGCTACTCTCTTAAAATAATTAAAACCCCATGTTACCATAACCTCATGTTACCATGGTTGCAAAAAAACTAACTAAAAGGAATCATGGTGGTTGCTGTCACTCTTTTTAGATGTCTTCCAAGGTTCTAGAAAGATAAACTAATTCTGAACTTTTCAGCTATTATTAAAATCCCGGTCTCTCGTTCTCTCTGTGTGTGTGTGTGTCTCTGTGTCTCATTCTCATCTGGTAATTTTCTTTTTTTACATTTTACGTCATTTAGCAGACACTCTTATCCAGAGCGACTTACAGCTAGTGAGTACATACATCATTTTTTATACTGGCCCCCCATGGGAATCAAACCCACAACCCTGGCGTTGCAAACGCCATGCTCTACCAATTGAGCTACATCCCTGCCGGTCATTCCCTCTCCTACAATGGACGACGCTGAGCCAATTGTTTTTATTTTTTTTAATGTAATTTTAGCAGACGCTCTTATCCAGAGCGACTTAGAGGAGCAATTAGGGTTAAGTGCCTTGCTCAAGGGCACATCGACAGATTTTTCACCTAGTCGGCTCGGGGATTAGAACCAGCGACCTTTCGGTTACTGGCACAACGCTCTTAACCACTAAGCTACCTGCCACCCCGTAATTGTGCGCCGCCCCATGGGTCTCCCGGTCGCGGCCGGCTACGACAGACCCTGGAATCGAACCAGGATCTCTAGTGGCACAGCTAGCACTGCGATGCAGTGCCTTAGACCACTGCGCCACTCGAGAGCCGAGTTAATCACACACAGATATAGACCAATGTAGAATCTGAACCCTGCTCATAGACAAAAACATTTAAATGACTTGTAACGTCTGAGTAACTGTCTTTACCTTGTAGTACAGGTAGATGGTGGTGATGGCTGTCAGTAGGATCAGCAGCACTACAACGTGTCTGATGATGAAGGCTGGCAGAGGAGAGGCTGCAAACAGAAACACCTTTGATGAGGGGACTGGTCATCATCACATAGATCTGTGGGAAATCTGTCAATGACTAAGTTGGAAGTCTGGTTCATGTTCAGTTACCTGTGACGGTGAGGGAGAGGAGCTCACTTTCAGAGGAGAAGTTATGAGAGAAAACATCATTGTCATAAACACAGCTGTAGTTCCCTTGGTGGGAGTCATCTGCAGCAGGGAAGAGGAAGGCAGCAGAGTGATTGACAGCTGGCTGGGTCTGGGCTCTGTTGGAGCCGGTGAACGTGAGGAGGAAGGAGCCTCCTGGGTACTGTGGCTGAGTGGAGCAGATGATGGTGAAGCTGTCGCCCCATAACATCTCGGGCCCCTGGTGGCCCCTGGAGACCCCTCCCATTGAGTCAGTCAGGAAGATATCAGGCTGGACCAGAAGATCTGTAACAAAAAAGAGAACAAGAAAAACCTCTTCAGCTAGTTTCCTATAGATATGAAAATAACATCAGCATGTAACAGTGCTAGCCACCCTCCCTCACAGGGCAACATGAGTAGTGGGCCTACAGTCACTGAGACAACATATGTTGATATCAGGCTGAAGCAGGACATCTGGAACAAGAGGAGAGAAAAAGAAAACGTAGCTCCTCAACTAC
Source organism: Coregonus lavaretus (assembly GCF_964263955.1). NCBI lineage: Eukaryota > Metazoa > Chordata > Actinopteri > Salmoniformes > Salmonidae > Coregonus > Coregonus lavaretus. The sequence goes on along the minus strand of NW_028160517.1, from coordinate 54,978 downwards.
TTTCTTTCCTCATTTAGATATGACAATAACATGACATGTGACAGTGGTAGTGAGTAGAGACGTTCACTGAGATAACACTCAAATACAAAAGCATTCTGGGATATTTAAGTTGTATTTGATTCCTACTTGACTGAGTGATTTATTTTGCAAAGCAGACTTACAAGCTAAACAGTCATTGTGAGAGGTGCAGAGGAAGTTGTATGAATGAAGGAAATCAGTTGAATATAATTATAATATCTTGATATTACCTGAGCAGATCACTGTGACTAAGGGAAGGAGATCATTTGTTCTCCTACACTCCCTCAGTGAAGGCTCAGACCCAGAACAGTAAACTCCAAACCCTCTAGTGGTGTTTCCAGGTAGTACTGAAACAGTGGAGCCACAACCCAGCTGTCTACACACTACTGCAGCTACAGCCTCCTTGTTCCTGTCTACAGCTCCCACAGTCCTCCACTCTCCCTGGTCGTACCACTCCACTCCACCAGCACAGCGACTGCCTCCTCCCACCAGCCTCACATCATCAGGCTCTGAGAAAAGAAGAGAGAGAGACAGTAATCGACTATTTTCTCACTAAAACACACCTACAGGGGGCTCCAACATTACTGGCACCCCTGACTGCACAAACAATACTTAAAACATATAAACAATACTGTACTTTATTAATGTTTCAATGGAACCAACCAAACTCATACAATTATTTAATACAAAATAAATGTCACCAAAATCAAGGTTTCATAATTATTGACACTCCTCATTTAGTACTTAGTGCAACCACCTCTGGCAAGGATACAGTGGGGAAAAAAAGTATTTAGTCAGCCACCAATTGTGCAAGTTCTCCCACTTAAAAAGATGAGAGAGGCCTGTAATTTTCATCATAGGTACACGTCAACTATGACAGACAAAATGAGGAAAGAAAATCCAGAAAATCACATTGTAGGATTTTTCATGAATTTATTTGCTAATTATGGTGGAAAATAAGTATTTGGTCACCTACAAACAAGCAAGATTTCTGGCTCTCACAGACCTGTAACTTCTTCTTTAAGAGGCTTCTCTGTCCTCCACCCGTTACCTGTATTAATGGCACCTGTTTGAACTTGTTATCAGTATAAAAGACACCTGTCCACAACCTCAAACAGTCACACTCCAAACTCCACTATGGCCAAGACCAAAGAGCTGTCAAAGGACACCAGAAACACAATTGTAGACCTGCACCAGGCTGGGAAGACTGAATCTGCAATAGGTAAGCAGCTTGGTTTGAAGAAATCAACTGTGGGAGCAATTATTAGGAAATGGAAGACATACAAGACCACTGATAATCTCCCTCGATCTGGGGCTCCACGCAAGATCTCACCCCGTGGGGTCAAAATGATCACAAGAACGGTGAGCAAAACTCTCAGAACCACACGGGGGGACCTAGTGAATGACCTGCAGAGAGCTGGGACCAAAGTAGCAAAGCCTACCATAAGTAACACACTACGCAGCCAGGGACTCAGTCTTTTCCTGTAATGTTTGACAAGGTTAAGGAACACATTTGGAGGGATTTTGGACCATTCCTCTATGCAGAACATTTCAAGATCCTTCACATTCTTGGGTTTGCGCTTATCAACTGCTCTTTTCAACTTAGCCCACAGATTTGATTTGATTGTGGTCCGGCGCCTGAGATGGCCATGGCAGAACATTGATTGTTTTTGTCACAGAACCATTTCTGTGTGGATCTTGAGGTATGTTTTGGGTCATTGTCTTGTTGGAAAGTCCACCTACCGCCAAGACCCAGCCTTCTGGCAGAGAAAACCAGATTGTCAGCCGAAATTCCCTGATACTTGGTGGAATTCATTATGCCATCAATCTTTAACCAGTGCCCCTGGACCTCTGGAATTAAAACAGCCCTAAAACATCACTGACCCACCACCATATTTCACAGTGGGTATGAGGTGCCTCTCCTTGTATGCATCTCTGTTTCGACGCCAAATATGCCGATGCTGTATCTGACCAAAACGTTCAATGTTGGTCTCATCTGACCAGAGCACCTTCTTCCAGTCATAATTTAAATTACGTTTGGCAAACTCCAAGCGCTTGCATCTGTGTCTTGGGGTCAGAAAGGGCTTTCTTCTGGCAACCCTTCCAAAGAGCCTGTGGTTGTAGAGGTGGCGTCTGATGGTGCTTTTTGAAACCTGGTGACCCCAAGACGCCACCAAGGCCTACAATTCTTTCACAGTGATTCTTGGGGATTTTGTTGCTTCTCTCACCATCCTCCTCCCTATCCTGGGGGGCAAAATGCATGTGTGTCCTCTACCGTGAGGTTTTCATCTGTTCCATAACTTAATTAAAAAATATATAATCTTAACTTAAAAATATATATAATTGCCCTGACAGTGCTCAGTGGTATATTCAATAGTTTGTGGATCTTCTTGTAGCCATTACCAGATTTATGAAGGTCTACGACCATCTGTCTCTTTTGAACTGCCAGTTTTTTTGTTTTCTTCATGGAGTTGGATGACAAAAGGATAATGTATGTGTGTTACCTCATTTTTATACACTAGTGAAAGAGGAAGTGATGTAATGGCTCAATATAGTTCCTTAACACTTAGATAAACTAAAATAAGTGGAATTTAATTCCTGGTCTAATTGTGGTAGATATTATTTACAAAAAACTTTTTAGGGGTGCCATTAATTGTGAAAACCTTGATTTGGAGGACATTGATTTTTAATTAAATCAATAAATAATTTTAGTGGGTTCCATTGGAACATTAATATAGTACAGTATTTCTCACATGTTGGTATTTTCAGTTTCTCTCTATAATTATAGTGTTTATATTTCTGTAAGTATTGTTTGTGCATTGCCAGACAGGGGTGCCAGTAATTTTGGAGCCCACTATATATTGCCTCTCATATTCTTCACTCCAGGTGAGAAACAATGTTGATTGAGTGACAAACTGTTTCTTACCTGAGCAGGTGAGTCCAACAGCATTACCAGGTAGGCAGGTGTTGTTTTTTCTGTCTGAGGTGTCACAGTCCAGGAGAAGGGACTCATTGCCTTTACACGGGAACTCTTTATCCCAGGTCTGACCCTCACCTTCTCCATAGAGCCCCCCCTGTAGAGCTGCAGGAGCCCCACAGCCAAGCTCCCCACAGACTACCTCTGCATCCTGCTGGTCAAAGTCAGCTTCACACACTGAGGCCCAGGACTGATTGGACTTCACCTCCAGTCTCCCAGAGCAGAGACCATCTCCATCCACAAGCTGCACAGACTCTGGAGAAAAACAGTTGGTTGAACATTCAATCCGTTTTGTTGATGACACTGTCAAGGACTAAACACAAATATGTTGGATAAAAGATTGTAGGTTGCTATGTTTGATACTGTAAGAGGTAGAAATGGGTTCTTAGTCACTCAGGACAGGGTTGGGAATAATGCAGGCAGGAGACAGGAATAAGTTCACTTCACTTTATAGAAAATAAACAGCTGGACATCCATCAGGCAGCTTCACTTCAGTAACATCTGAACTACAATGATCTGCCCATGCACATCTCCCATAAACCAATATGACAAACACAAATATAATGTTTAAATACATCTAACATCTCTCCCTCTCTTTAAATGAAATGAAAAAAACATAAAACATGATATATGCTAATCTTGTATAATGTACAAATCAAATCTCTCAATATTACCAGTGTCTTACCTGAACAGATCACATGATGATAATATTCACAATCAGAGACACCAGGTCGTCTTCCGATGTCACACTCTTTAATAGTAGACTCATCTCCACTGCATCTACCCCATAGTGTGACTCCTCCTCTTCCATCTCCAACCAGAGGTCCTCTAGATTCAGCTACAACGTTCCCACAGCCCAGCTCTCTACATATAACCTTAACCTCTTTCAACATGTACCAAAGCATAGGACATAGACCTAACCACTCTCCTCTGTAGAAGACTTCCACTGTCCCAGAACAGGAAGTGGTCCCATTCACCAGTCTGACTGAGTCTTCAGCTGTAAACAGCAGAGAGGAAAACACAGTGGTGAGGACAGATTATGACAGGGCTTCTGTTATTCTAACAGCAGTAATGCTTTGTGGTTGACAAGTATTAGCAGTGCCATAAAACAGTACTTGTTATTGGGTTTTAGAATGGTGTGTATGGACACATGAATTTCTCCATGTGGGATAATAAAGTTGACTAATATTGAACTGCTATAATCATTGTAGATTTATACTCTACCTACCTGGTGGACTGATGCTTTGAGCCTGGATATCTGAGGAGAGAGAGAGAGAGAGAGAGAGAGAGAGAGAGAGGAGAAAGAGAGACAGAGACAGAGACAGAGAGACAGAGAGACAGAGAGAGAGAGAGGCTGAGGTTAAATGAACATCAACATGACCTTTCATGATGTGCTGGGGAAGATAGGCTTATCGTTGGTATGATGCAACAACACACGTGTGTACACACACTATAGATACAAAAGTATGTGGACACCCCTTCAAATTAGTGGATTCTATTTCAGCCACACCCCTTCCTGACAGGTGTATAGAATCGAGTACACAACCATGCAATCTCCATAGACAAATATTGGCAGTAGAATAGCCTTACTGAAGAGCTCATTGACTTTCAACGTGGCACCGTCACAGGATGCCACCTTTCCAACAAGTAATTTAGTAAAATGTCTGCCCTGCTGGAGCTGCCTCGGTCAACTGTAAGTTCTGTTATTGTGAAGGGAAACGTCTAGGAGCAACAACGGCTCAGCGTGAAGTGGTAGGCCACACAAGCTCACAGAACGGGACCGCTGAGTGCTGAAGAGGGTAGCGTGTAAAAACCGTCTGTCCTCGGTTGCAACACTCACTACGAGTTCCAAACTGCCTCTGGAAGCAACGTCAGCACAACTGTTAGTCGGGAGCTTCATGAAATGGGTTTCCATGGTTGAGCAACCGAACAAAAGCCTAAGATCACCATGAGCAATGCCAAGCATCGGCTGGAGTGGTGTAAAGCCCACCGCCATTGGACTCTGGAGCATTGAAAACGCGTTCTCTGGAGTGATGAATCACGCTTCACCATCTGGCAGTCCAAAGGAAAAAATCCACGCAGCAATGTATATTTAACATTACCTCACTAATGCTCTTGTGGCTGAATGGAAGCAGGTCCCCGCAGCAATGTTCCAACATCTAGTGGAAAGCCTTCTCTGAACAGTGGAGGCTGTCATAGCAGCAAAGGGGGACCAACTTCATACTAATGGTCATGACTTTGGAATGAGATGTTTGACAAGCAGGTGTCCACATACTTTTGGCCGGACCAAAAGTGGAAGAGTGGAAAAGGTTACTGGTTGTGATGACATCACTGGTTAGAAGTCAGTGATGAAAAGATATCCAGTTGACTGCATGTTAGTCTGTTGATGTTAATTTAACCTCTCTCTCTCTCCCTCTCCCTCTCCCTCTCCCTCTCTCTCCCTCCCTCCCTCCCTCCCTCCCTCCCTCCCTCCCTCCCTCCCTCCTGTTGATCTTGACTCAGGTAACAGACCTCTAACTTCTACCCCCCCTACTCCTGCTCTAACATACAGTATCTCACAAAACTGAATACACCCCTCGCATTTTTGTAATCAATAACATAATTATCTATATACTACCAACAACATCATAACAATACTCTACATCATAATCAATATCATAACATTGATAATCAATAACATCATTATCTCTATACTACAAACAACATTATAACAATAATCTGACAGTTTGAACCAAGGAAGCCTTGTGGTAGACCAATGTGGTTGATTAACAGAGCATCTGAGTGTGTCCCAATAATATCTCCTTTCTCCTGAAGTGTGCACTTGTTCACTACTTCCCATAATCTAAAAGCATTGGATTGGTGGAGGCATGGACTAGTGGGAGTTTCCACCATATTTATAATGTTGATGTAACCCTATCACCACAGGCTCAGATAAATCCATAGAGTAAAAGTATGGTGAAAAGGTCCACTCAGTACATAATAAACTTGGTATGACTAAACTCGCTAAGGAAAAACCAAAGAGACCAGGGTTCTTACCTACAGATATAATGTTTATATATGAATAATGAATAATACACTTGCAAACAATTGGCAATACACACAATACAATAATATTTTAAGATAACCTAAACCCGGGTGCTAAACTGAAAATGTTCGTTGGCGCCGTTGGAGCTATAAAAAACAAACAGTCTAACCCCACAGTTATCACGGTAGAAAGCCCTTGAAACCAACAGTTGACTATTTATAATCCAATAGGCAGAAAGTGCCCTGCATGCTTCCGAAAAACGATGTCCAGTGTCCCCGAAGCCCTTAAATGACCTCAGACTAAACTGTCCTCTCCAGCTCCCGATCCGACGAACCCAAAGCAGCTCCCGAAGCCACTGCCAGTGGCACTGGAACCTTCGTCAATACAGCCAAGCAGCAAGCGAATTGAGACGACTCATTTCTAAAATATTCAACTATACATCTTATTTTGTTAAGGTAAGTAAAGTAGAGTGCAGTTAAAACCAATTCGGGGAAAAAAACGTACACAAAATGTTTTCCAACTTCACAAGCGCACCTCTCCCCTCTGTTCACCTTCCCAAGTTCTCTCACGTCACCCCGCTCCTCCGCACACTCCACTGGCTTCCAGTTGAAGCTCGCATCTGCTACAAGACCATGGTGCTTGCCTACGGAGCTGTGAGGGGAACGGCACCTCCGTACCTTCAGGCTCTGATCAGTCCCTACACCCAAACGAGGGCATTGCGTTCATCCACATCTGGCCTGCTGGCACCCCTACCTCTGCGGAAGCACAGTTCCCGCTCAGCCCAGTCAAAACTGTTCGTTGCTCTGGCACCCCAATGGTGGAACAAGCTCCCTCACGACGCCAGGACAGCGGAGTCACTCACCACCTTCCAGAGACACTTGAAACCCCACCTCTTTAAGGAATACCTGGGATAGGATAAAGTAATCCTTCTACCCCCCCTTACCCCACCCCCCAAAAAATAAAATAAAACATATTGTAAAGTGGTTGTTCCACTGGCTATAAGGTGAATGCACCAATTTGTAAATCGATAAGAGCGTCTGCTAAATGACGTAAATGTAAATGTAAATGATGTCACCATAGTCTAGGACCGATAGGAACGTTGACTGAATAATCTGCTTTCTACTGTTTAGCGAGAGGCAGGACCTGTTTCTATAGAAGAAGCCCATTTCAATTCTCAGCTTCTTAACTAACTCATCAATATGCTTTTTAAAAGACAGCTTTTCATCTATCCAGATTCCCAGATATTTATAAGCAGGGACACAATCAATATGGACACCATTCAAAGTACACTAAATCAGTTATTTTGATGTGCACTAGAGAACAACATATACTGAGTTTTCCCTGCATTCAATGCTCATTTCAGGTCAATAAAGTTTTTCTGTAATTCCATGAAGGCAGACTGTAGTTCAGATAGAGCCTGGTCAACCGTGGGGGAAATAGCATACACAACAACTATCAACTGTATACAAGTGGAGGTTACAGTTTTTTATAGACAAGTCAATATTGTTAATGTAAACAGCATAGGTGCAACTTTGGTTTTAGAAGTGGAGGAGACATAACTTTATTTATATTCATTTTTGTTTTTATCCAGTTGGATAAACACTCCAAACAGCCTACCCGACTGCTCAGAACCCTCCGCATGGTCCTAAAGCACACTGTCGTCTGATTTAACACCATCAGTAGATACACATTGAGTTCTATCTGTCAAGTCATTTTTTTACCAGTTACATGCAGCCTGGTCTAGGCCAATTGAGCCAAGCCTCTGAATTAGCAGTGAGTGATCAACAGCCTTTGACAGGTCAATGAAGAGGGCAGCACAATGTTGCCTTCTATCCTTACAGTGAACCACATCATTTATAACTAGGGATGCAGCAGAGATAGTGCTATGACCTGGTCTAAAACCCCACTGATGTACATTTAGAATACATCTTAGCTGAGAATTAATTAAGGATTCTAATATTTTAGCTAGGCAAAAAAGTTTATAAATAGGGCGACAATTATTTAGGTCACAAGGGGTCACCACCTTTGTGAAGGGGGAGTACATGGGCCGCCTTCCAAACCTTGTAGATAGTACTAGATATAACTGTCAGGTTACGGGTTGATGATTCAGCAATCAGGGGGGCAGAGCGCTGCAGTAGAAATGGATCAAGCATATCAGCCCCAGTGGATTTTTTTTTTTTACATCAATCTTAAGCAAGACATCTAACACATCACAGATAGTAAATAGTTGAAATGAAACAAAGATTGACTAGAAGTTGACGGGTCAACCGTTGAGTCAGCTAGAGGCTGGCAGAGGGAAGAGCAGTCGATTGGCTGACCAGGGTCAACTAAACCACCGTTTCTCTCAAATAAAAAGCCTGCCGAGGTAACATGATGATTAAAAGCATCCCTTATTCCATTCTTCTCAGTTATGATGCCAGAGTCAGGCAGAACTCCCTCCTAGCTCGAAAAACCTACCCTATTGTTTGAGTTTGTTAGGGACAAGAAACGTATTCTACCTAAGCTACATCAACACAATGTAATGAAGAATGTTATTATTGTTTTCAAGTGAGTACACAACTCTAGTCTAGGCTGTAAACTGCAGTGAATAGCCCAGGTCATTTGAATAACCGTTCAAAAGCCAGGCGTTTTGAATATTAATTTCAAAATAACTGCATCTAGCCTGTCTGATTTGGATCAGTTATGGGTTTTTACTCAGCAGTTTAGCCTAGAAGGTCCAGGAACATTAGCAGGACAGTAATATTCTGTATTTTGTCATGATGTATAATCTAACAGAAACAGGCTAATGCATATGAATTATAATAATGCGTGAGCGCGGAGGAAGTTGGATCCATTCTTTCCGTGTTTGGCGTCAGTGTTTTCAACAGCGTTAGAAAATGAGGTGGGGACTCCTGGGGTCCTCTCTACTCTCTCCTCACCTCCTTCTCAAAACCCATTGGAGAAGGTCATTCTAACCTAAAATGCTACAAGGAAGCAGCTAGCAGCCAAGCAAAATGGTCTTGAGTGGCAACCAATCTGCCCAATTAGCTGTTAAGTTTCCATACACCCACTTCTGTTGATCCTCCCACTTCTTTAGCAACACCCACTTTCAGGCACACTCCATGTATGCAGTTACCCTCTGGGAGAATCTCAATTGTATACTCCTCGTGTCCTCTCTCCTCGCCTCCTTCTCAAAACCCATTGGAGGAGAAGGTCAGAGGGGAAACCCTCCGGCTTTCTCATCTAATGGGTTTTGAGAAGGAGTCACTTTGTCTTCCTGTCATGCAGTTAAATGGCCACTAGATGGGGGTGTTTATCCAGTCTGGGCCAGAGTTGCACTACAGAACTAACACTGTTGAACCAGGCCTACGGTGGAAAACAATCCTTTATTAAGGTAATGATTCCATTCATATCTAGCTAGGCCTGTATTCATTTTTATATAGTATTTTAGATCCTAATGAATAACATTACATGGACAATGGGGACCTGATCCTAGATCAGCAGTACTCCTATTTTTCTCCTGATTGAAATGGCAAAACCTCACCACACGCACATTACGTTAATTCTCCTAATCAGCTACGTTAATGATCCTAACCCGCTACGTTAGTTCTCCTAACCTGCCACGTTAATGATCCTATCCTGCCACGTTAATTCTCCTAACCTGCTAAGTTAATTCTCCTAACCTGCTAAGTTAGTTCTCCTAACCTGCCACGTTAATTATCCCATCCTGCCACGTTAATTCTCCTAACCTGCCACGTTAATTATCCTAACCTGCTAAGTTAATTCTCCTAACCTGCCACGTTAATTAACCTAACCTGCTACACTAATTATCCTAACCTGCTAGGTTAGTTATCCTAACCTCCCACATTAATTATCCTAACCTGCTACATTAGTTATCCTAACCTCCCACATTAATGATCCTATCCTGCTAAGTTAGTTATCCTAACCTCCCACATTAATTATCCTAACCTGCTACATTAGTTATCCTAACCTCCCACGTTAATTATCCTAACCTGCTACATTATATCTCCTAACCTCCGCAGTGGCGTGTATTCATGGTTGCCAAAGGAAGCCAGGCTTCCCCAAAAAATGACCAAGAAAAAAACATATAAAATAATGTATCTTTCATCTCTCTGTGTTTTATCATTTTCCTTCAATTAGCAAGAGGCTGAATGTACCTCACCGGAGAAAGCATCTGAGCGAGTGAAACGGTGCCCCTATGTCTCTGTATGTGTAGGCCATTCTATCTGATGCTGTCTGGTTAAAAAGAGTATGACATTGCTGCCGCCCTGTAGCATTGAATGCTAACATTTGGCCTCCCTTGATCATACAAAAATTAATTAAAATACCAAATAGCGTTGAGCTAAACTGTGAATGGTCCTGAAATAAATCAAATAAAATTACAAATTGCATAATGACCCCTGCACCCACCCGACCCCCCACCTGACCCCTTGCACCACCCCTAGGAGGCCGCCCCAGAGTTTGGGAACTACTGTGATAGTGGTCCTCTGTAGCTCAGCTGGTAGAGCACGGCGCTTGTAACGCCAAGGTAGTGGGTTCTATCCCCGGGACCACCCATACACAAAAAAATAAAATAATGTATGCACGCATGACTGTAAGTCGCTTTGGATAAAAGCGTCTGCTAAATGGCATATTATTACTATTATTATACTGATCTATCTGATGCTGTCTAGTTCAAAATAATATGACACTGCTGCCGCCCTGTAGCATTGAATGCAAGGGAAGCCAGCGAACATTTGGCCTCCCTTGATAATAAAAAGGGAGGCCAAATGAGCTAAACTGTGAATGGTCCTGGCACTTACCCAGAAAGATATAAAATACAAATTAGCATACTCCTGTCTATACAGAAATAAATAAAAGCATTCAAAATAGGCTTCTAAAGCATGATTTGGGCACAGAGGATCATTCATTAGGTTTATAGACCAGACAATGAAATGATCACAACTGATCTGGTTGTATTATGGCTTTCCCCCACAGTAAATTTACCCACACACCACTACTGAAGTTAACAAATTGCATCTAGAGCCATATTTTTGTTATCATAGCCCAAAGTTGGTTTATTAAATTCTTCAAATTTTTCATGAATTTGTCAGTCAACTGATATCATCATAATTTTTTTACAAAATTCAAGTCATTTGGGATCATTCTGACCCCAACGAAAAACATCTAATTCCTCCTATAGTAATTTGATAGGACCTTCAATAAAAAGTCTGCCAACGGTATAAATAGTTAATAGAACTGCAATATAGAACTCAGATACAGACAGCTGTATTGGTGGGTATTCTCCGAAAGGTAGTTATTCTAAGGCAAATCTAAAAAAGTATTTATTTGAATCCAGGGGGACCTGTATCAGTGATTTAGACCAGATAAACAGATCACCTGCAGAAATGAAGAACCTTACGTACTCGCCTGGTTATAACTGGTTATAACTAGGTATGACCGTGTACACAATCAAAATGACCTTGCATATATGCTTAGTTGCAGTCACAACAGCTCAAAAGTCTGTCAGTGGGATGAATACTTGTTAAAACTGTAATGCAGAAACCAGCTACCCTCTAAACGTACACATAGCGCTGTATTGGTGGGTATTCTTTGAAGAATAGTTGGTTATTCCACGGGAAATGTTATATAAATACCATCATTCCTATAATATCCTCCAATATTCTATATGTGCAAGTTGTTGTGGTATGTGGGTTGCTATAACATTTGGTTTGAAGTGACTTTGAGGATTTGGGCATGATTTTTGAAGCGATGCTAATGCTGGCTGTGGGGTAAGTAAATAAAGACAGATAAGACATATTTTTGGTCATTGTATCTCAGGATCAATCTATGAATTACTTTTTGTCAATGAAATTAAATATATTTCCAATGTTGGTGTACCGCTCCTTTAAATGGCAGTCATTTTTACCACCTAAATATGACACCTTTTGTATTTACTTAAAAATAAATGATACTACAATCAAATTATGGTAAATCGGCTTTTTAGTACTTACTTTTGAAAAAAGCTGCACATTATTTAAGGGAAAAATATATTGTTTTGTTTTACAGAATCTGCAAATGAATTGTCATTTAACAAAAATGATGTTTATTTCATTTCAGATAACAGTAAGTACATGTCCATTGATGTCCTTAAGAGTCGATTGATGCACTAATTAAAATAATACAATAAATCCCCATCAAAATCCATCTGTTTAAGATAGAGATTTGTTTTTTTGCATGGGCTGCATCTCAATCTACTTCATCCGCCTGTATGTCTGCCTTCCACATCCCGAAAATCACCATAGGTAGAGAGAAGACAGGCTATGTGCCACACTGCCCACAAAATGAGGTGGAAACTGAGCTGCCCCTCCTAACCTCCTGCCAAATAAACGATGATATGAGAGAGACATATTTCCCTCAGATTACAAGGACCCCCAAATACTTTGAAAACAAATATAATATTGATAAGCTCCCATATCTGTTAGGTGAAATACAGCAGCGTGCAATCATGGCAGCAAAATGTGTGACCTGTTGTGATAAGAATAGGGTAACCAGTGGAGAACAAACACCACAGTAAATAAAACCTAGGCCTAGATTTATCAGTTTATTTCATTTCCTTTGCCATTTGTACTTCTACTTTTTGCACAGACAGCTCACACTCTCCTACACACACCAGCTGGCTGAGAGGGCCCTAGTGGAGCCGGCTTGCTGAGAGGACCCTAGTGGAGCCACCTGGCTGAGAGGACCCTAGTGGAGCCACCTGGCTGATAGGGCCTAGTGGAGCCAGCTGGCTGAGAGGGCCCAGGTGGAGCCATCTGGCTGAGAGGGCCCTAGTGGAGACACCTGGCTGAGAGGGCCTAGTGGAGCCAGTTGGCTGAGAGGGCCTAGTGGAGCCAGCTAGTTTATATTTCATTTACAGTGTATTGACCGACGGCCTATACAGGTCAGGACTGATACACTCGTTTTTTATTTTTATTTTTATATAGTTAAATTATTAACATTTCAAAGGTCTTTCTCTTTTGAAACTTTTGTGTGTTTAAAATTTACTGTTTGTGATTGTTTATTTCACTTGCTTTGTCAACGTTAACATATATTTCCCATGTCAATGAAACCCCTTTGAATTGAACTGAGAGAAAGAGTGAGAGAGAGAGAGAGGGGGAGGGGCAAAAGAGAGGAGAAATGAACATCAACGTGACCTTTCATGATGTGATGGAGAAGATAGGCTTATAGTTGGTATGGTGCAACAACACACGTGATGTGATGGAGAAGATAGTCTTATAGTTGGTGTGGTGCAACAACACACGTGATGTGATGGGGTAGATAGGCTTATCGTTGGTATGATGCAACAACACCCATGTGTACACACATTCCCCTTCCGTGGAAAGGTGAACCTCATTTTTGCAGATTAGTTTATATATAATTTAATACCTTTGCTTTTGTCTGTTTTTGAAATCATTCATTTCATAGGTCAGAGGTCAAGCTGAGCCGTACCAGGAGTGGAAGAGTGGAAAAGGTTACTGGTTATGATGACATAACTGGTGAGAAGTCAGTAATGAAAAGATATTCAGTTGACTGCGTGTTAGTCTGTCAGCCCTATGTCTTTTGACATCTCCCTCTCTCTCCTCCTCTTCTCTCTCACTATCCATCTCCCCTCCCCTCCTCCTCTGTCCAATAGCCGCAGGAAGTAGTTTGGGGGTGTAGAAATACAGCTAAACCTAGGGTATGGCTAAATGGGGTGTGTAGAAACACAACTAAACCTAGTGTATGGCTAAATGGGGTCTCTATCTCCCCTCCCCTCCCCTCTTCTGTCCACTCCCCTCTCCTCTCTCTCCACTACGCTCTCCTCCGCCCCCCACCCATCCTCTCTCCTCCAACCCTATCTCTCTCTGCTCATCTCTCGCAGCCCTTTGACATCTCCCTCTCTATCTCCCCTCCCGTCCTCTGTCCCCTCTTCTCTCTCTCCACTACCCTCCCCTCCTCACTCTCTCTCTCTCTCTCTTCCTGACATATAGCATCAGGCTTGTTGAACTTGACTCAGTTGACTTGGGTAACAGACCTCTAGCTACCCCCCTTCCCCTTGCTCTGTTGAACCTTTAATAAACCTTTATTTAACTAGGCAAGTCAGTTAAGAACAAATTCTTATTTACAATGATGGCCTACCCAGGCCAAACCCTCCCCTAACCCGGACGATGCTGGGCCAATTGTGCACCGCTCTATGGGACTCCCAATCCCGGCCGGTTGTGATATAGCCTGGGATCGAACCCGGGTCTGTAGTGACGCCTCTAGCACTGCGATGCAGTGCCTATGATCACTGCGCCTCTCGGGAGGCCATAGAAAAATTTGACGAATATTAAATAGATACATCATATATACTCTCATTCATTTCCATAGGGATAGATACAATCAATCATTGACACACTGAATATACAACATCACATACACCATCACACCTTAAATGACATTAGTGCCTGTCCCCAGATGGACAGTTATTGTCACGCCCTGGCTCTGGGGACTCTTTAATGTTGAGCCAGGGTGTGTAGGTTTCATTGTTTAGTTTTCTATGTTTGTGTTCTAGATCGTTTAGATCTATGTTGGCCAGGGTGGTTCCCAATCAGAGGCAGCTGTAGCTTGTTGTCTCTGATTGGGGACCATACTTAGGCAGCCTGTTTGGCACTGCTATTTTGTGGGATCTTGTTCCGTTTGGTTTGTGTTATGACCTAGGACTTCACGTATCGTTTGGTTTATTGTTTTGGTTCGTGTGTGTACTAAATAAAGTATGTACGCCTATCACGCTGCGCCTTGGTCCGCTTCCGTCAACGATCGTGACAGAAGATCCCACCACCAGAGGACCAAGCAGCGTGCCAAACAGGAGAAGTTGGCGATGTCCCAGGTGGGCGAATGGTGGTCTTGGGAGGACATATTCGCGGGCAGAGGGCCATGGGCAAAAGTAAATGCCCAGGCAGGAGAGGAGAAACGGCGCCAACCGTGCCGACGTCGGACACGCGAGAGGCAACCCCAAGACATTTTTGGGGGGGGGGCACACGGCGTGGACGACGGGGCTGCTGGAGGCAGCTACAGGACGAATCGGCGGACTAGGAGAGGAGGCCACCAGGTTTGGGGGGCTGGAAGGGTGGTTGGCGGAGCCTAGAGGTAGAGCAGAGCCAACTCCCTGTACTCAGGCTAGGCAGCGTGAGACTGGGCATGTTCCGTGTTATGCGGAGCCACGTAATGTGCCGCGAGTGTTCCGGCACAGTCCTGTACGTCCTGTGCTAGCAAAACGCACGTGTCGTGCTAAGGTGGGCATGCAGCCAGGACGGAGTGTGCCGGCTCAACGCTCGTGGCCTCCAGTACCCCTCCTCGGTCCCGGATATCCTGCGCCAGTGCCACGTGCTGTAGTGCCAGTACGAGTGCACAGCCCTGTACGTCCTGTGCTGATGCCTCACACAGATTGTGTGGAAATAGGCATTCAGCCAGCACGGGTTGTGTCAGCTCTCCGCTCCAGACCTCCAATCCGTCTCCACAGTCCAGCCCGGCCTGTTCCTGTCCCTCGCACCAAGGGTGTGGTGCGCGTCGCCAGCCCGGTCCGGCCTGTTCCTGCTCTCCGCACCAAGCCTGTGGTGCGCGTCGCCAGCCCGGTCCGGCCTGTTCCTGCTTCTCGCACCAAGCCTGTGGTGCACGTCGTCAGCCCGGTCCGGCCTGTTCCTGCTCCCCGCACCAAGCCAGTGGTGCGCGTCGCCAGCCCGGTCCGGCCTGTTCCTGCTCCCCGCACCAAGCCAGTGGTGCGCGTCGCCAGCCCGGTCCGGCCTGTTCCTGTCCCTCTCACCAAGCCTGTGGTGCGCGTCGCCAGCCGGTCCGGCCTGTTGCTGCTTCCCGCACCAAGCCTGTGGTGCGCATCGCCAGCCCGGTCCGGCCTGTTCCTGCTCCCCGCACCAAGCCAGTGGTGCGCGTTGCCAGCCCGGTCCGGCCCGTTCCTGCTCCCCGCACCAAGCCAGTGGTGCGCTTCGTCAGTCCGGCACGGCCAGTTCCTGCTTCCCGCACCAAGCCATTGGTGCGCGTCGTCAGTCCGGCACGGCCCGTGCCTTTTCCACCTGTGCCTGGTCCGGCACCGGGCAGATGCTCCACTCCGGAGCCAGAGCAATCCGCTCCACCGGTGTCCAGTCCAGCTCCGGTCAGCGGGGCCAGACCAGATCAGGGGCGCTACGGGGGGGTGGAGAGAGAGTGGTGGTCACGCCCGGAGCCGGATCCGCCTCCGAGGCGGAATGCCCACCCGGCCCCTACCCTCTTGTGTTTGGTTGGCGCGGTCGCAGTCCGCGCCTTTGGGGGGGGGGTACTGTCACGCCCTGGCTCTGAGGACTCTTTAATGTTGAGCCAGGGTGTGTAGGTTTCATTGTTTAGTTTTCTATGTTTGTGTTCTAGATCGTTTAGATCTATGTTGGCCAGGGTGGTTCCCAATCAGAGGCAGCTGTAGCTTGTTGTCTCTGATTGGGGACCATACTTAGGCAGCCTGTTTGGCACTGTTATTTTGTGGGATCTTGTTCCGTTTGGTTTGTGTTATGACCTAGGACTTCACGTATCGTTTGGTTTATTGTTTTGGTTCGTGTGTGTACTAAATAAAGTATGTACGCCTATCACGCTGCGCCTTGGTCCGCTTCCGTCAACGATCGTGACAGTTATGCTACAGTAAATTACATTTACTGGTGATTACATCATTGTCCTGCTTTAAGACAGATTTTTACTGTCTGCATCCAGTTGCATGTTATTTACTAACCCTGCAAATTATCATATATCTTACAATATCAAAACATATGCTCCAGAACAGGATCATCAATATCACTGCCGGTATCATATCTGTCTCTAACTGGGGCTCCACTGAGCTATACAAGTCTACTGTCATGAAGAGTGGACTGAAGAGTGGAAAATACTGCTAGGCTATATGATTTCTATCTCATTAGTTCCTTACTTCAATGATGTGAGAAACTTCTTAGCAACTTATCTTGGATCAGTGGTTGAGCCCAGCTAAACACAGCAAACTGATCTGTCTTGCAGCAATGTTTCACATAGTGTGTCCTATAATATCACCTCTAACTTTCTACTGCTTGAGTTCACCTCTTATATAATATTGGCTTAATGTTCCTTAATGTTCCTGGCAGTGAAAATACTTTAATCTTTCTTTTATATAGTTATCAAAATTCTCAGCCATTTGTACTTCTACTTTTTGCACAGACAACTCACACTCTCCTACAAACACCAGCTGGCTGAGAGGGCCCTAGTGGAGCCACCTGGCTGAGAGCACCCTAGTGGAGCCACCTGGCTGAGAGGGCCCTGGTGGAGCCACCTGGCTGAGAGGGCCTAGTGGAGCCACCTGGCTGAGAGCACCCTAGTGGAGCCAGCTAGTTTATATTTCATTTACAGTGTATTGACCGACGGCCTATACAGGTCAGGACTGATACACTCATTTTTATTTTTTGTTTTTTTATATAGTTAAATTTCAAATGACTTTCTCTTTTGAGACTTTTGTGTGTTTAAAGTTTACTGTTTGTGATTGTTTATTTCACTTGCTTTGTCAATGTTAACATATGTTTCCCGTGTCAATGAAACCCCTTTGAATTGAACTGAGAAAGAGACTGAGAGAGAGAGAGGGGGGGAGGGGCAAAAGAGAGGAGAAATGAACATCAACATCACCTTCCATGATGTGATGGAAAAGATAGGCTTATAGTTGGTGTGGTGCAACAACACACGTGATGTGATGGAGAAGATAGGCTTATAGTTGGTGTGGTGCAACAACACACGTGATGTGATGGGGAAGATAGGCTTATAGTTGGTATGATGCAATAATACCCATGTGTACACACATTCCCCTTCCGTGGAAAGGTGAACCTCTCTTTGCAGATTAGTTTATATATAATTTAATACCTTTGCTTTTGTCTGTTTTTGAAATCATTCATTTCATAGGTCAGAGGTCAAGCTGAGCCGTACCAGGAGTGGAAGAGTGGAAAAGGTTACTGGTTGTGATGACATAACTGGTGAGAAGTCAGTTATGAAAAGATATTCAGTTGACTGCATGTTAGTCTGTCAGCCCTATCTCTTTTGACATCTCCCTCTCTCTACTCCTCTTCTCTCTCACTCTCCATCTCCCCTCCCCTCCTCCTCTGTCCCATAGCCGCAGGAAGTAGTTTGGGGGTGTATAAATACAGCTAAACCTAGGGTATGGCTAAATGGGGTGTGTAGAAGTACAACTAAACCTAGGGTATGGCTAAATGGGGTGTGTAGAAATACAGCTAAACCTAGGGTATGGCTAAATGGGGTGTGTAGAAATACAACTAAACCTAGGGTATGGCTAAATGGGGTGTGTAGAAATACAGCTAAACCTAGGGTATGGCTAAATGGGGTGTGTAGAAATACAGCTAAACCTAGGGTATGGCTAAATGGGGTGTGTAGAAATACAGCTAAACCTAGGGTATGGCTAAATGGGGTGTGTAGAAATACAACTAAACCTAGGGTATGGCTAAATGTCACGCCCTGCCTCTGAGGACTTGTATTTGTTGAGTCAGGGTGTCTATTTTCTGGGTTGTGTTTGCTATGTCGATGTTCTGTGTTTAAGATCTAGAATGGGTAGATCTATGTTGGCCTGTGTGGTTCCCAATCAGAGGCAGCTGTTGCTCGTTGTCTCTGATTGGGGACAATACTTAGGCAGCCTCTTGGCACCAGTTAGTTGTGGGATCTTTTTCCGTGTGAGGTATGTTATTTGACTACCTTGGACTTCACGTTTCGTTTGTTGTTTTGTCGTGTGTTCAGTACGTAAATAAATATGAATGCATATCACGCTGCGCCTTGGTCCTTCTCGTTCATGAACGATCGTGACAGAAGATCCCACCAAAATAGGACCAAGCAGCGTGTTCAGGAGCAAACGCCGGGAATTAAACAGGAGGTTACTTTAGTAGATGTCCTCCTCGGTTGGGGGAGAATCACGGAGGAAGAGGCCATCCGTTACCGGAGGGCGATGAATGAGGATGCCCAGGTAGGAGATGAGAAACGGCGGCAACAGTGCTGACGATGGAGACCCGAGAGGCAACCCCAATAAAAAAATTTGGGGGGGCACACGGTGTGGACGATGAGGCAGCAGGAGGCAGCGACAGGGCGATTCTGCAGGTTAGGAGAAGAGGCCACCAGGTTACGGGGGCTATTGGTTCAGAGGGAGCAGGAGTTATTTGGTCAGAGGGAGGAGCTACAGGAGGCTATAAGGGAGAAGGAGAGTGTAGAGGCATGGCAAGAGGAGCTGGTTAGGCAGCAGAAGGAGCGGGGGTTTATAAGGGAAAACAGTCCCGCTCCTCGCACCAAGCAAGTGGTGCGTGTCGCCAGTCCGGTCCGGCCCGTTCCTGATCCCCGCACTAAGCCAGTGGTTCGTGTTCCCAGTACGGCCCGACCCATTCCTGCTTCCCGCACGAGGCCAGTGGTGTGTGTTCCCAGTACGGTCCGGCCCGTTCCTGCTCCCTGCACTAAGCAAGTGGTGCGTGTTCCCAGTACGGCCCGACCCGTTCCTGCTCCCCGCACTAAGCCAGTGGTGCGCGTCGCCAGCCCGGTCCGGCCTGTTCCTGCTCCCCGCACTAAGCCAGTGGTGCGCGTCGCCAGCCCGGTCCGGCCTGTTCCTGTCCCTCGCACCAAACCTGTGATGCACGTCGCCAGCCCGGCCCGGCCTGTTCCTGCTCCTCGCACCAAACCTGTGGTGCGCGTCGTCAGCCCGGTCTGGCCCGTTCCTGCTCCCCGCACCAAGCCAGTGGTGCGTGTGTCCAGTCCGGCACGACCCGTGCCTGTTCCACCGGTGCCTGGTCCGGCACCGGTCAGCTGCTTCACTCCGGAGCCAGAGCAATCCGCTCCACCGGGGTCCAGTCCAGCTCCGGTCAGCGGCTCCACTCCGGAGCCAGAGCAATCCGCTCCACCGGGGTCCGGTCCAGCTCCGGTCAGCTGCTCCACTCCGGAGCCAGAGCAATCCACTCCACCGGTGCCTGATCCAGCTCCGGTCAGCGGCTCCACTCCGGAGCCAGAGCAGTTCGATCCACCGTCGTCGGGTCCAGCTCCAGTCAGCGGTTCCAGTCCAGACCCAGACGTCAGCCCCTCTCCAGGTTCGGGGTCTCCCACACCAGGGTCCAGACAGGGCTTGGTATGTCGTGGGAGGAAAGAGAGGGGAAGCAGCGTGCTGAGGTCCAGACCAGACCAGGGGCGCAACAGGGAGGTGGAGAGTAAGTGGTGGTCACGCCCGGAGCCGGATCCGCCTCCGAGGCGGAATGCCCACCCGGCCCCTACCCTGTTAGGTTTATGTGGCGCGGTCGGAGTCCGCACATTTGGTGGGGGGGGTACTGTCATGCCCTGACTCTGAGGACTTGTATTTGTTGAGTCAGGGTGTGTATTTTCTGGGTTGTGTTTGCTATGTCGATGTTCTGTGTTTAAGATCTAGAATGGGTAGATCTATGTTGGCCTGTGTGGTTCCCAATCAGAGGCAGCTGTTGCTCGTTGTCTCTGATTGGGGACAATACTTAGGCAGCTTGTTGGCACAAGTTAGTTGTGGGATCTTGTTCCGTGCGAGGTATGTTATTTGTCTACCTTGGACTTCACGTTTCGTTTGTTGTTTTGTCGTGTGTTCAGTACGTAAATAAATATGAATGCATATCACGCTGCGCCTTGGTCCTTCTCGTTCATGACCGATCGTGACACTAAATGGGGTGTGTAGACACACAACTAAACCCAGTGTATGGCTAAATGGGGTGTGTAGAATTACAGCTAAACCTAGGGTGTGGCTAAATGGGGTGTGTAGAAATACAACTAAACCTAGTGTATGGCTAAATGGGGTGTGTAGAAATACAGCTAAACCTAGGGTATGGCTAAATGGGGTGTGTAGAAATACAAATAAACCTAGGGTATGGCTAAATGGGGTGTGTAGAAATACAAATAAACCTAGGGTATGGCTAAATGGGGTGTGTAGAAATACAGCTAAACCTAGTGTGTGGCTAAATGGGGTGTGTAGAAATACAGCTAAACCTAGGGTATGGCTAAATGGGGTCTCTATCTCCCCTCCCCTCCCCTCCCCTCCTCTGTCCCCTCCCCTCTCCTCTCTCTCCACTACGCTCTCTCCACCGCCCACCCATCCTCTCTCCTCCGCCCCATCTCTCTCTGCTCATCTCTCGCTGCCCTTTGACATCTCCCTCTCTATCTTCCCTCCCGTCCTCTGTCCCCTCTTCTCTCTCTCCACTACCCTCCCCTCCTCACTCTCTCTCTCTCTCTTTCTTCCTGACATATAGCATCAGGCTTGTTGAGCTTGACTCAGTTGACTTGGGTAACAGACCTCTAGCTACCCCCTTCCCCTTGCTCTATTGAACCTTTAATAAACCTTTATTTAACTAGGCAAGTCAGTTAAGAACAAATTCTTATTTACAATGGTGGCCTACCCAGGCCAAACCCTCCCCTAACCCGGACGATGCTGGGCCAATTGTGTGCCGCACTATGGGACTCCCAATCCCGGCCGGTTGTGATATAGCCTGGGATCGAACCCGGGTCTGTACTGACGCCTCTAGCACTGCGATGCAGTGCCTAAAAATCACTGCGCCTCTCGGGAGGCAATAGAAACATAAGACGACTATTAAATAGATACATAATATATACTCTCATTAATTTCCATAGGGACAGATACAATCAATCATTGACACACTGAATATACAACATCACATACACCATCACACCTTAAATGACATTAGTGCCTGTCCCCAGATGGACAGTTATGCTACAATAAATTACATTTACTGGTGATTACATCATTGTCCTGGTTTAAGATATATTTTTACTGTCTGCATCCAGTTGCATGTTATTTACTAACCCTGCAAATGATCATATATCTTACAATATCAAAACATATGCTCCAGAACAGGATCATCAATATCACTGCAGGTAACATATCTGTCTCTAACTGGGGCTCCACTGAGCTATACAAGTCTACTGTCATGAAGAGTGGACTGAAGAGTGGATAATACTGCTAGGCTATATGATTTCTATCTCATTAGTTCCTTACTTCAATAATGTGAGATAAACTTCTTAGCAACTTATCTTGGATCAGTGGTTGAGCCCAGCTAAACACAGCAAAGTGATCTGTCTTGCAGCAATGTTTCACATAGTGTGTCCTATAATATCACCTCTAACTTTCTACTGCTTGAGTTCACCTCTTATAGAATATTGGTTAATGTTCCAGCACCTAAATATAAACAGTACCAGCACCCAAAATGAGTACTGTTGAGGTCTCATGTTAGAGCAGGAGAAGGGGGGATGTGGTGTAGAAGCTAGAGGTCTGTTACCCAAGTCAACTCAACAGGCCTGATGCTATATGTCAGGGTCAGGCTGGGCTGGGCCAAGAGTGGAAAAGGTTACTGGTTATGATGACATCACTTGTGAGAAGTCAGTGATAATAATATATTCTCTCTCTCCCATCTCTCCCTCTCCTCCCTCTCTCCTCCCCTTTCCCTCCCCCTCTCTATGTCTCCCCCATTACTCTCTTCCTCCTCCCTCCCTCCCTCCCTCCCTCTCTCTCTCCCTCCCCTCCTCAGATATATATTATATATTGTAAGGGAGAAGAAGAGGGGGAGAGGGGGGTGAGGAGGAGAGGAGAGTGGGGAGAGGAGGAGAGAGGAAGAGGAGGAGAGAGGAAGAGGAGGAGAGAAGGAGAGGAGGTTGAGAGAGGGAGAGGAGGAGAAGGGGAGAGGAGCAGAGAGGGAGAAGAGCAGAGAGGGAGAAGAGGAGAGGGGGGAGAGGGGGAGAGGAGGAGAGGAGAGGGGGAGAGAGGGAGAAGATCAGATTGTGGAGAGGGGGAGAGAGGGAGAAGATGAGAGGGTGGAGAGGGGAGAGAGGGAGAAGAGGAGTGGGGGGAGAGGGGGAGAGAGGAAGAGGAGGAGAGGGGGGAGAGGAGGAGAGAGGGAGAGGAGGAGACGGGGAGAGGGGGAGAGATGGAGAGGAGAGGAAAGGGGGAGAAGGGGAGAGAGGGAGAGTGGGAGAAGAGGAGAGGGGAGAGAGGAAGAAGAGGAGAAGGGGAGAGGAGCAGAGAGGGAGAAGAGGAGACGAGGAGAGGAGAGGAGAGGAGAGGAGAGGAGAGGAGAGGGGGAGAGAGGGAGAAGATCAGAGTGTGGAGAGGGGATGAGAGGGAGAAGATGAGAGGGTGGAGAGGGGAGAGAGGGAGAAGAGGAGTGGGGGGAGAGGGGGAGAGAGGAAGAGGAGGAGAGGGGGGAGAGGAGGAGAGAGGGAGAGGAGGAGAGGGGGAGAGGAGGAGAGATGGAGAGGAGGTGAGGGGGAGAGGGTGGAGGGGGAAGAGGAGAGGAAAGGGGGAGAAGGGGGGAGAGAGGCAGAGAGGGAGAAGAGGAGAGGGGAGAGAGGAAGAAGAGGAGTGGGGGAGAGGGGGAGAGAGGAAGAGGAGGAGAGGGGGGAGAGGAGGAGAGAGGGAGAGGAGGAGAGGGGGAGAGGAGGAGAGATGGAGAGGAGGTGAGGGGGAGAGGGTGGAGAGAGCCAGAGAGGGAGAAGAGGAGAGGGGAGAGAGGAAGAAGAGGAGAAGGGGAGAGGAGCAGAGAGGGAGAAGAGGAGACGAGGAGAGGAGAGGAGAGGAGAGGAGAGGAGAGGGGGAGAGGGGGAAGGAGAGGAGAAGGTAGAGAGGGATAGAGGGAGAAGAGGAGAGGGTGGAGAGGTGAAGAGAGGGAGAAGAGGAGAGGGGAGAGAGGGGGAGAGAGGGAGAAGAGGAGATTGGGAGAGGGGGAGAGGGTTGAGTGAGAGGAGAAGGGAGAGAGGGATAGAGGGAGAAGAGGAGAGGGTGGAGGAGGGATAGAGGGAGAAGAGGAGAGGGGGAGAGGGGGAGGGAGGTCAACTCATCAGGCCTGATGTTATATGTCAGGGTCAGGCTGGGCTGTGCCAAGAGTGGAATAGGTTACTGGTTATGATGACATCACTGGTGAGATGTCAGTGATAATAATATATTCTCTCTCTCTCCCATCTCTCGCTCTCCTCCCTCTCTCCTCCCCTTTCCCTCCCCCTCTCTATGTCTCCCCCATTACTCTCTTCTCCCTCCCTCCCTCCCTCCCTCCCTCCCCTCCTCTAATGTATATTATATAATGTAAGGGGAAAGAGACGAAGAGGGGGAGAGGGGGTAGAGGAGGAAAGATGGAGAAGAGGAGAGGGGGGAGAGGAGGAGAGAGGGAGAGGAGGAGAGGGGAGAGAGGAGGAGAGATGGAGAAGAGGTGAGGGGGAGAGGAGGAGAGAGGGAGAAGAAGAGAGGGGGTAGAGGAGGAGAGGGGAAGAAGAAGAAAGGTGGGGAGAGAGGGAGAAGAAGATAGTGGGATAGGGGGTACCGTTCGTCTCCCACCGTTCCACCCATGGGACTATACCTTCTGTTATCAAGAGGGAGTTTCCACCATAGTTCTTATACCAATCATTTCAGTTTAGGGAAGTGAACAAGTGCACACTTTAGGAGAAAGGAGACATAATTGGGACAATGCTTCCTTCAAGATTGCAGTCATGTGTCTGTGACACCAGACTATCACCTAGTGGCCATAATAGGAACTGTCCTGTCAGTATGTTTTTACTCCTGTCTCAAAACAACACATGACCTGCATACATGATATGATTCATGTGTGAGTACTAAAAGCATATGAATATAGTATATTATATTCTAGTATATTTATTATATATGTCGGTCTGATAAGTAAACACTCTTAATGTTTGCTGTTTTATCACTAAGAAGAGCATTAGGCACTATGTAACCAAACACATGTGGAACCTCATGATATGAGAGATAAGAAGTGTTTAAAAAGGTGAGTCCTGAACCCTGTAGACTACTACACTACTTCTGAAGAAGACCAGACTCATTTCAGAATGAAGACTGCTATAGTTCTGACGGTGTTGCTGTTGGGTCATGGCTAGAAGGGATCCTGCTTTTGTCAGATTAACGCCAGATTTGACTTTTCGTAGCAGGTTAGGAGAATTTGTGCAGCAGGTAGGATAATTAACGTTGCAGGTTAGGAGAACTAGGTTAAAGTTAGGAAAAGGGTTAGGAATAGCTAAAATGCCTCAACAAAAAATATACTTTTGACATTAATTTGACAAAATCTGGATCCCTTATTGCCATGACCTTGGGGTTGGGGAAGCTGATCCTGATCTGTGCCTAGGGAGAACCCTGGACCTTAGGCCACAGTAGGACAGTCTATTTCCAATCGCAACATCCCACCCCTAGGGGGCAGCATGAACCAGGTGCTTGGACTGCCAGCATGGTTAATAGTGTTAACATAATGACGTTTCCCCTATGGACTCGGGTAAACCTAACCCTGACCCTGCTAATTATCCTGACCCCGCTTAATAGCCATAAGACTGAGAAATAGTTAATTAACGTTACCTGGACTATCTGCACTGACCCTACATACACTCACAATACTATATATTTACACTATATACACACTACTATATATTCACACTATATACACACTCACTCACACTACTATATATTCACACTATATACACACTCACTCACACTACTATATATTCACACTATATACACACTCACTCACAGTACTATATATTCACACTATATACACACTCATTCACAGTACTATATATTCACACTATATACTCACTCACTCACACTACTATATATATTCACACTATATACACACTCACTCACAGTACTATATATTCACACTATATACACACTCACTCACACTATATACAAACTCACTCACACTACTATATATTCACACTATATACACACTCACTCACACTACTATATATTCACACTATATACTCACTCACTCACAGTACTATTTACACTTTTACACTCATCTGCTCTTTAGTTTACTTTTATTTTATTTTACTTTTATTTATTTTATTAAAAATCGCTTTGGCACTATTTGCTATTTTCACAAGTATGTGGTAACATTTAACAAGTCGTAGTACAAACCTCAAGAGGAAAAGGGGAGAACAGGAGAGGGGGGAGAACAGTGCGAGAGATGGGGGGAGTGGGAGAAAGAGGGGAGGAGGGGGAGGAGGGGGAGGGCAGCTGTGTCCGACACACCATCCTTACACCTGCAACAGGTAGGCCAGGGGGCGGGACCTGTAGGTGAGATTCATAACATGATAAGGGGGGCAGGTGAAGAAGGGGTGGAGCTGGAGTCAAGGAGGGGAGGGTGTTCCTACGAGCCCCCTGCCAGCAAGACGGGGAGCAGGGAGGAAGTCTGTCCACGGAGCATTTCTGGGTCATTGGGTCGCCTCCAATGAGATTACATCCCCCTCTACAATGTAAACGACATGTGTTTTGCCTACCACTAATGTCAATATTCATCATCATCATCATCATCATCATCATCATCATCATCATCATTATCAATAAAATACATAGGCTACCTTACTACAGTAAAACAAGTCTACCATAGTCTATGTCACCTCAGTAACAAAGTTCCAAAAAAGAAATGAGGGTTCAAGAAAACATCTCTCTTCAATGGCCTCAGCTCTTAGCCATATGATCAACAAGGTCAAATGCAGCACTAAAATCAAGAAGCAGCTCATCCACAAGTTTATCTTGGTCAAGAGACCTGAGCCATTGATCGATTAAATCAACCAGAGCTGTTGCAGTCGAGTGATCCTTACGGTATCTTTACGGTACGCATGCTCATAGAGGAATAAAATTAGCTGGATGTGTAATTATATAGGCCCAAAAAATGTAATTGACGAGTAGGTGTCATTGATGTTTAGCATTTTAGTTTAATAAATTATTAATTAAGGAAATCAATATCAGCTGACTATAGAACAGTATTTGTAGACCTGCCAACAGCGCCCATTGTTTAAAAATATGTTTGAACATTTTCTTATCCATGTCTTTCCAGTTGATATAACCAAACAGACAACCTTTGTTGCTCAAGAGCGTCACACATTCCTCAATTCATTCTCTATGATATTCCACTCCATCATATTCCTCTATCATATTCCCTCTATCAATCCCAATTGAGACTAGTGTCTCTTTTTCAACGGTGCCCAATGTTATATCAATGAACAATCCAAACAGCTTAAATAGATAAAATTACATACAGAGCAGAAAATATATAGAGCAAATTATTAGACTTGAAGACATATATTTCACAATGAACAGGTCTTGTATTTAACCAGTTGAGCTGACAACCATTTTGCACTGTTTCACTAGGGCTTTAGTCATCAATCTAGCAAGAGGGCAATATTTTATTAATGTAGTGGTGTCCCTCCCCCCAGGAAGCTATGACCTTTAGCTTTCATCTGGAATTGTTCATTTATGTCTGAGAAAAAAACACTTTTCAACCCATATGATCTAGTACACAAGGAAAGTATAATACAACCTTCTTTACTACTTTGCCAAACATTTCATGACATTAGTGATAGTCAAAATCTGTAAAATTTGTGAATGTCTAAATTAACATTTGGGCCATTTAACCAGTGTGCATCCCGCCTATAGACAATGCGAGAAGGGCTATGTAAAGGTCTCGATTTTGTCATTCTGAACAAATGTTTGACTTCCACACAAAATTACTTCTTGACTTACTTCAGGTTTAAGGAAGTTTGTAGGTCGCATTCTTTATAGTAGAGCTATGAAAGTTATGTATTTAGCTCTGCCTGCTCGAGACAAATTCAGTGATTGCTTTGCCATGTCTGTGCCGTGAAGCAGTCAAGCTGGATAAATGTTTTTTCCTGGAACGCCCCTTTGACTTAACATTAGAGTTAAGTGATATAAATGGATGTAATGATGCAGCCGACCACCAGAGGGAGGCAAATACAAGTTTATTCGACAGTGGACGTTTACGTGGTTCTAGGAAGGTCTGGATGGTTGTCTTCTGAAATAGAAAACGGTGGGAAATCAATCAAATAAGTCATGTAAACATTTACATATTTTTTAAAGAAATTCTAGTGCCCGATTTCGGGGACTGTCAGCCTAAGAGGTTTTAAGTCTTAAAGTGATCTAATGAAACAAATCCTCTCTGTCACATTCCTCTCAATACACTCCCTCTATCATATTCCCCTCTATTCTAATCCCTATATCATATTCCTCTCTATCATATTCCTCTCCACCCACTCCTCCTCCTTCCTCCTCTCCCTCATCTCAGTGCAGCCCCTCTACATCCACTAGAGCAGGAAGTCTCTGGGCTCAGTGATGTCCAGCTCAGACTGAAGAGAGGCCGTTTTAACTCTCTTCTCCTTTAGCTGTTTACATTTACATTTACATTTACGGCATTTAGCAGACACTCTTATCCAGAGCGTCTTACAAATTGGTGCATTCACCCTATAGCCAGTGGGTTAACCACTTTACAAATTTTACACATTTTTTATTTTTTATTTTATTAAGGGGGGGGGGGGTAGAAGGATTACTTTATCCTATCCCAGGTATTCCTTAAAGAGGTGGGGTTTCAAATGTCTCCGGAAGGTGGTGAGTGACTCCGCTGTCCTGGCGTCGTGAGGGAGCTTGTTCCACCATTGGGGTGCCAGAGCAGCGAACAGTTTTGACTGGGCTGAGCGGGAACTATGCTTCCGCAGAGGAAGGGGAGCCAGCAGGCCAGAGGTGGATGAACGCAATGCCCTCGTTTGGGTGTAGGGACTGATCAGAGCCTGAAGGTACAGAGGTGCCGTTCCCCTCACAGCTCCATAGGCAAGCACCATGATCTTGTAAAAGATGCGAGCTTCAACTGGAAGCCAGTGGAGTGTGCGGAGGAGCGGGGTGACCTGAGAGAACTTGGGAAGGTTGAACACCAGACGGGCTGCGGCATTCTGGATGAGTTGTAGGGGTTTAATGGCACAGGCAGGGAGCCCAGCCAACAGCGAGTTGCAGTATTCCAGACGGGAGATGACCAGTGCCTGGATTAGGACCTGTGCCGCTTCCTGTGTAAGGCAGGGTCGTACTCTCCGAATGTTGTAGAGCATGAACCTGCAGGATCGGGTCACCGCCTTGATGTTAGCAGAGAACGACAGGGTGTTGTCCAGGGTCACGCCAAGGCACTTCGCGCTCTGGGAGGAGGACACAACGGAGTTGTCAACCGTGATGGCGAGATCATGGAACGGGCAGTCCTTCCCCGGGAGGAAGAGCAGCTCCGTCTTGCCAGGGTTCAGCTTGAGGTGGTGATCCGTCATCCATACTGATATGTCTGCCAGACATGCAGAGATGCGATTTGCCACCTGGTTATCAGAAGGGGGAAAGGAGAAGATTAGTTGTGTATCGTCAGCGTAGCAATGATAGGAGAGGCCATGTGAGGATATGACAGAGCCAAGTGACTTGGTGTATAGGGAGAAAAGGAGAGGGCCTAGAACTGAGCCCTGGGGGACACCAGTGGTGAGAGCACGTGATGCGGGGACAGCTTCTCGCCACGCCACTTGGTAGGAGCGACCGGTCAGGTAGGACGCAATCCAGGAGTGAGCCGCGCCGGAGATGCCCAGCTCGGAGAGGGTGGAGAGGAGGATCTGATGGTTCACAGTATCAAAGGCAGCAGACAGGTCTAGAAGGACAAGAGCAGAGGAGAGAGAGTTAGCTTTAGCAGTGCGGAGAGCCTCCGTGACACAGAGAAGAGCAGTTTCAGTTGAATGACCAGTCCTGAAACCTGACTGGTTTGGATCCAGAAGGTCATTCTGAGAGAGATAGCAAGAGAGTTGGCTAAAGACGGCACGCTCAATAGTTTTGGAAAGAAAAGAAAGAAGGGATACTGGTCTGTAGTTGTTGACATCAGTAGGATCGAGTGTTGGTTTTTTGAGAAAGGGTGCAACTCTCGCTCTCTTGAAGACGGAAGGGACATAGCCAGCGGTCAAGGATGAGTTGATCAGTGAGGTGAGGTAGGGGAGAAGGTCACCGAAGATGGTCTGGAGAAGAGACGAGGGGATGGGGTCAAGCGGGCAGGTTGTTGGGCGGCCTGCAGTCACATGTTGCAAGATTTTATCTGGAGAGAGAGGGGAGAAAGAAGTCAAAGCATAGGGTAGGGCAGTGTGAGCAGGACCAGCAGTGTCATTAGACTTAACAAACGAGGATCGGATGTCGTCAACCTTCTTTTCAAAGTGGTTGACGAAGTCATCCACAGAGAGGGAGGAGGGTGGGGGGGGGGGGTGGGGGGGGAGGATTCAGCAGTGAGGAGAATGTGGCAAAGAGCTTCCTAGGGTTAGAGGCAGAAGCTTGGAATTTAGAATGGTAGAAAGTGGCCTTAGCAGCAGAAACAGATGAAGAAAATGTAGAGAGGAGGGAGTGAAAAGATGCCAGGTCGGCAGGGAGTTTAGTTTTCTTCCATTTCCGCTCAGCTGCCCGGAGCTCTGTTCTGTGAGCTCGCAATGAGTCATCAAGCCACGGAGCTGGAGGGGAGGACCGAGCCGGCCGGGAGGATAGGGGACACAGGGAGTCAAAGGATGCAGAAAGGGAGGAGAGGAGGGTTGAGGAGGCAGAATCAGGAGATTGGAGGGAGAAGGATTGAGCAGAGGGAAGAGACGATAGGATGGAATAGGAGAGAGTAGTGGGAGAGAGAGAGCGATGGTTGCGGCGGCGCGTTACCATCTGTGTAGGGGCAGAGTGAGTAGTGTTGGAGGAGAGCGAGAGAGAAAAGGAAACAAAGTAGTGGTCGGAGACATGGAGGGGAGTTGCAGTGAGATTAGTAGAAGAACAACATCTAGTAAAGATGAAGTCAAGTGTATTGCCTGCCTTGTGAGTAGGGGGGGACGGTGAGAGGGTGAGGTCAAAAGAAGAGAGGAGTGGAAAGAAGGAGGCAGAGAGAAATGAGTAAATTGTAGACGTAGGGAGGTTGAAATCCCCCAAAACTGTGAGGGGTGAGCCATCCTCAGGAAAGGAACTTATCAAGGCGTCAAGCTCATTGATGAACTCTCCAAGGGAACCTGGAGGGCGATAGATGACAAGGATATTAAGCTTAAATGGGCTAATGACTGTGACAGTTTGGAATTCAAATGAGGAGATAGACAGATGGGTTAGGGGAAAAATTGAGAATGACCACTTGGGAGAGATGAGGATTCCTGTGCCACCACCCCTCTCACCAGATGCTCTCGGGTATGCGAGAACACATGGTCAGACGAGGAGAGAGCAGTAGGAGTAGCAGTGTTTTCAGTGGTAATCCATGTTTCCGTCAGCGCCAGGAAGTCGAGGGACTGGAGGGTAGCATAGGCTGGGATGAAGTCAGCCTTGTTGGCAGCAGAACGGCAATTCCAGAGGCTGCCTGAGACCTGGAACTCCAGGTGTGTGGTGCGTGCAGGGACCACCAGGTTAGAGAGGCAGCAGCCACGCGGTGTGAGGCGTTTGTGTAGCCTGTGCGGAGAGGAGAGAACAGGGATAGGCAGAGGCATAGTTGACAGGCTGTAGCAGATGGCTACAATAATGCAGAGGAGAT
Source organism: Coregonus lavaretus (assembly GCF_964263955.1). Lineage (NCBI taxonomy): Eukaryota > Metazoa > Chordata > Actinopteri > Salmoniformes > Salmonidae > Coregonus > Coregonus lavaretus. Next base: position 23,585 of record NW_028160517.1, on the reverse strand, counting down.
CGGAATGAAATGAACTAAACATCTGGGAAAGGAGAGAGCAGGGCCTCCCTCACCAAAAAAATATAACTCTCCCAACTTCCACCTCAGAAACTATAATTGTTTCACTGAACCACCCGAATAAAACTCTCCCAACTTCCACTAGAAATTAGAATTGTTGTAAACTACAGCGGTTCAATGTTTCAAGGAATAGACTCAACTTACTTTATTCAGCTAACTAACTATGACGCCATAGCTAACTAGCATGCTAGCATCCAATAACACACAGTTTAGCACCAATACTTGGTTACAACAAACTACCAATAGTGTGTTAACACACTAAACAGATAATTCGTGTCCGTGTCTAGTTCTTTCATAACGCAGCAATAATTAAACGTTGGCTAGCTAGCACAAAGATATTGTATTTAGCTACTACAGTACAGCTAGCTGGTAGTGTTGGCTAGCTAGCAATGGCTGCTGTGTTGACTTTGTTTGAAAAACGGCGTCGCTGCGAACGAATGTAGCTGGCTAAAAGGATATTGTATTTAGTTCACTGATAACTGGACTTTGAAGGCAGCATTGGAGCCGGGCTTTTATCACCCAACAGGTCCTCTCCCTGGACAATGGATGTGCCTGCAGTGATCGCTGTGGTAACGGAGGACTCGGTGGCATCCTCTTTTGTCTCCTTGGTCAGTTTGTGGTCAGAGTCTCGGATACATGGCGAGCTTGGAGGCAGTGCTGCAGGGTCAGGAGGGCTTTGATCAGCTGCCATGTCCTCTTTGAGGTGAGTGGACACATCATTGTTTGTTTCACTGATAACTGGACACTTGGTGGTGCCCTCTACTGCCTCCCCTGGCAGTTTGTAGTCAACTTCAAAGACAAGTGGCAGACTTGGAGGCAGCATTGGGACAGGGCATTTAGCTGCTGATCTGTACACTCCAAAATCAACAGTAGCTGTGCCTGCAGTGGTCTCTGTAGAAACTGAGACCTCATAGGTATCCTCTACTGTCTGCTCTGGTGGCATGAAGTCATCGTCAAAGACTGTTGGCAGGCATGGAGGCAGCACTGAAGGAAGACTTCTAGCTGCCCATCGATTCTCTCCCTTGACAGTGGCTGTGGTAGCAGTGGCCTCTGTGGCAACTGGGCACTCTGTGGCTGAAACAGCAGGCTGGGAGGTTTTGAGGAAATTGAATGAATTGCCAATGAACCGCTGAGCCAGTAGTGGGAGGGAGTAAGGATAGAATCTGTCCTCTTCCTCGACATTAGATATTGCCACTGGAGCAACTGAGACCTCAGTGGTGCCCTCTATTGCCTGATGTGGCTGCATGGAGTCTTCATCAAAGAAGTGTGGCAGGTATCAATGCAGCATTGAGGAAAGATGTGTATCTGTCCATAGGTCCTCTCGTTTACCTGTAGATACATCTGCAGTGGCCTCTGTGGCAACTGGGCATTCAGCAGACTGGCAGGTTTCAGGGACAAAGTATGAAAATACAATGAACCGCTGTGCATCCTGAGTGCGTATGGCCAATGGAGAGGGGGGATGCAACATGGTTGGTATAGGCCTCTGATTGGTGAAAGCCAGTGGTGGGAGGGAGTCAATACAGGGAGCCATAAACTCAGTGAGAGGACAGTTGCTCACATCTCTAACATTCTGCGTGAGAAAAGAAACAGACATGATGAAAGTGATCACATTCAGTACACACATACATACTGTATTAGTCAGCACTATTAACTTATACATCACATACATATATATATATATATATATATATATATATATATATATATATATATATATATAGCTAGTGTCCTCTCAGATGTTCTGCACCAGTCTGTCCCAACCCTGGGTCCCCTAGCCAATGGGCCAGCTAAGTGTAAAAATACATGCCCCACACCCAGCATAATATTTGACATTTTAGCCATTTATCAGATGCTTTTATCCAGAACGACTTATAGTTAGTTAGTGCATTCAACTTAAGGTAGCTAGGTGAGACAACCACATAATCCTGATATGAGCGTTTATGATAGAACGGTTGTTTATTTTTTATGACAAGACAACCATAAGAACTGAGGACATAAATACACTGAAACAGACAGACATGATACAACACATTTAGACAAGAACAGTTATAAGCTTTGCCATGGTGTAGCCTAATACAAAAAGAAATAAGGACAAAACATTGTTAGCTTACATTCCATGTGATATGGAAGATTTTGCCCTTACAATAACTTGTATTTGCTTTAATTAATATTGTTAAATAGAACTCTAGTCGACTTTGTCAAAGTTGGTCTTGTTACCTCCTCAATCAGTCTTGGCATTTTCCTCGTCTTGAACCAAATCCTCTTCATCTTCTTCTCCTGATCCTTCTGGATCTGCAAAACCAGAGCCAACCTGGCTCCCAGCTCCATCACGTAGTCTGTCTGGATCGCCCTTTCCTCCAACCGACACTCACCCCTCTGTGTCAGCGTTGAACCCTCCATGTCTTCCTCTTAGCTAACAATAACTCTGGAAAATACATAACGTTGTAGTAAGTGGGTGTTGCTAACCAAATAATAATGCATCTCTTTACAATGTGCACACGTTTTCTTCCCAGCTACTTACAATTAAGCAAGTGAGAATCCTGCTCCAGATATGTTTACGCAATAGGCCTATCTGAATTACTAGTAAAAAGTTGGCTACTGGAAAAGCGACCAAGTCCAAATGAATCGATTTTGGCTGTTCTCATCATTTCGTGAACAACATCCTTTATGACATCATCATTGTGATGCAAGGCGTTGCCATGGCAGATGAAAAAGCACAACACAGACTTTAAAAAGCAAACTTCAGGCTCTTTCTGTACCTTACTATTGAGCCTTATTCAACCCCTCATGTAGCTCTACTCCATATTGGGCCTGGTTCTCACAAACCACACTAATCACTTCCATCATATAATTGAAAACACTGTGTTTTGGGTAGAAAATGACTCTATATCCATGCAGGACCTAACTTGTACAGTTTCGTATATTTTAAAAACCAAGGAGGTAAAAACGCCAGTCTTCTCTTTGAGTGCCCCTGAGTGCACCTCAATTTAAAGAGGTCTATCAATTCAACCATTTGAAATGGATGTCCATTCAATTAAGAACATATTATTCTCATTAGAAATGAATCAGCTACAAATTAGTAAGGCGTACTTGTTTTTTTACACAACCTACTCTTTTGGTACATATTTATTGAGATAATTGTTTACAACATATGTTGGTGATTAACACAGAGAGGTTTTTTTTTCTGTCATCAATAGAATGCATTAGCCATTAGGCTGGCTCACTTCAATTGTAACATGACATCTCAGGTGTCAGGATGAAGCATTTTCTCACAAAAAGAGGACTCAAGCAAACTATCTCTCTTCAACAGTTTCACTAGTCATGTTAGGTCTACTTAAAATGTCACATTCATACACAAGTAATTAGAAAATAAGTTATACTACTGAAACACATTCACAATAAGTTATATTACAACCTACCTCTGATGTAAGCAGTGTGTTCTCTCACTAATGAAATAGGACATTAATAATCTGTCAGTGGTTAGTTGAATCAGTCTCTTTGCACTGTTCAGTTTGTCTGTTCAACAGGTAACCTTCCAGAATCGGAATCTTGTGATGTCACAATGGAGTCCCCATTGCCATGGTTACCCACCACAGCTTTCATGTGTAATCAAATGCTGGCAGAATTTAGTTAGTATTTTTTTTTTACCTATGCAGCACAGTCATACCTAATATATACAATGAATCCATATAACCTAATTTTTTATTAAAATAAAATGCTGTAACTCATATCAAATGGTTGACCATTCAAACGACATGTGTTTTGCCTAATTAAAAGTCAATATGTTTTAGATATCATAACTAGCAGCCAGGCTTACTTAGGTTGTTTGTTCGATCTCAGCCTACCACTAATGTCAATATTTTTCATCATCATCATCATCATCATCATCAATGAAATACATAGGCTACCTTACTACAGTAAAACAAGTCTTCCATAGTCTATGTCACCTCAGTAACAAAGTTCAAAAAAAGAAATGAGGGTTCAAGAAAACATCTCTCTTCAATGTTCTCAGCTATTAGCCATATGATCAACAAGGTCAAACGCAGCACTAAAATCAAGAAGCAGCTCATCCACAAGTTTATCTTGGTCAAGTGACCTGAGCCATTGATCGATTAAATCAACAAGAGCTGTTGCAGTCGAGTGATCCTTACGGTATCTTTACGGTACGCATGCTCATAGAGGAATAAAATTAGCTGGATGTGTAATTATATAGGCCCAAAAAATGTAATAGAAGAGTAGGTGTCATTGATGTTTAGCATTTTAGTTTATTAAATTATTAAATAAGGAAATCAATATCAGCTGACTATAGAACAGTATTGTTTAAAATTATGTCTGAACATTTTCTTATCCATGTCTTTCCAGTTGATGTAACCAAACAGACAACCTTTGTTGCTCAAGAGCGTCACACATTCCTCCATTATATTCCTCTATCATATTCCCTCCATCATATTCCCTCTATCATATTCCCTCTATCATATTCCCTCTATTATATTCCTCTCCATCATACTCCACTCCATCATAATATTCGCTATCATATTCCCTCTATCATATTCCTCTTTATTTATACAGGGAATCCCAATTAAGACCAGTGTCTCTTTTTCAATGGTGCCCTGTGTTATATCAATTAACAATCCAAACAGCTTAAACAGATAAAATTACATACAGAGCAGAAAATATATAGAGCAAAATGATTAGACTTGAACACATACATTTCACAATGAACAGGTCTTGTATTTAACCAGTTGAGCTGACAACCATTTTGCACTGTTTCACTAGGGCTTTAGTCATCAATCTAGCAAGAGGGCAATATTTTATTAATGTAGTGGTGTCCCTCCCCCCAGGAAGCTATGACCTTTAGCTTTCACCTGGAATTGTTCATTTATGTCTGAGAAAAAAGAAAAAAAACTTTTCAAACCATATGATCTAGTACACAAGAAAAGTATAATACAACCTTCTTTACTACTTTGCCAAACATTTCATGACATTAGTGGTAGTCAAAATCTGTAAAATTTGTGAATGTCTAAATTAACATTTGGGCCATTTAACCAGTGTGCATCCCTCCTATAGACAATGGGAGAAGGGCTATGTAAAGGTCTCGATTTTGTCGTTCTGAACAAATGTTTTACTTCCACACAAAATTACTTCTTGACTTATTTTAGGTTTAAGGAAGTGTGTAGGTCGCATTCTTTATAGTAGAGCTATGAAAGTTATGTATTTAGCTCTGCCTGCTCGAGACAAATTCAGTGATTGCTTTGCCATGTCTGTGCCGTGAAGCAGTCAAGCTGGATAAATGTTTTTCCTGGAACGCCCCTTTGACTTAACGTTGCAGTTAAGTGATATAAATGGATGTAATGATGCAGCCGGCCACCAGAGGGAGGTAAATACAAGTTTATTCGACAGAGGACGTTTACGTGGTTCTGGGAAGGTCTGGATGGATGTCTTCTGAAATATAAAACGGTGAGAAATCAATCAAATAAGTCATGTAAACATTTACATATTTTTTAAAGAAATTCTAGCGCCCGATTTCGGGGACTGTCAGCCTAAGAGATTTTAAGTCTTAAAGTGATCTAATGAAACAAATCCTCTCTGTCACATTCCTTTCAATATATTCCCTCTATCATATTCCCCTCTATCCTAATCCCTCTATCATATTCCTCTCTATCATATTCCTCTCCACCCACTCCTCCTCCTTCCTCCTCTCCCTCATCTCAGTGCAGCCCCTCTCCATCCACTAGAGCAGGAAGTCTCTGGGCTCAGTTAGGTCCAGCTCAGACTGAAGAGAGACCGTTTTAACTCTCTTCACCTTTAGCTGTTCCTCCAGCCTGGCAAGTACTATCTCCTTGTCAACCAAGCAACCTGATCTGGACTTTGAGATTATCTGACATCTCTTTTGCTTGAGACATTTCTCTTTGCTGCTCATCTCTTGAGTATTCCAGCACACTAATGTCCTTCTTGAAGTAGCATAAATCTGAGGCTACCTCTTTTTCCAGATCCTCATGTGCTTCTCTTATAGGTTTGAATGTGTGTCCTCTGTCGTCTCACCCATCTCTGCAGATCACAGAGATCAGCTTACTGTCCGTCTCACAGAACAGCTTCAGAGCCTCTCCATGTTTACGAAATTCATCTCTCTACTGTTTCCTCTCTCGGCTGTAGCTCTCTGTCTTTTAGCATCTTCCTCCAGTTTCAGCTGGTAGGCCACGTTCCTGATCAGTCTGTTGATCTGGAAGATTCTGTCTCTGACCAGAGCCCTGCCCACTTCACAGAGTTGGTGTCCAGCATTCAGGCTGTCTTGGAGGCATCTCTTGCAGAAGGTGTGCTGATAGCTTAGAGACACAGGCTCAGTGTAGATGTCTGTGCAGATGGAACAGCACAGGTGGTCTGCCAGGTCAGAGGAAGCTGTGGCCATAATGACTGTGCTCGTGCTCAGTGTGTGAGAGACAAAGAGGCAGTGTCCAAATTCCCAGATTAGAGTAATAAATAGTATGTAAAAACATTTAGTTTTATAGTATGTGAAATTTAGAAACTATGCCGCGTTCACATGCTAGTCGGACATAGGAAACTCTGAAATGTCCGACTTGCTGTTCGTTGAATGCGGCACGTGTATAACTACAACCAGTAAGCAAGTCTGACATTTCCGGGTTTCCAAGTTCCGACTAGCATGTGAACGCGGCAATAGTACTCAGAATTCGTAATCTAATGCGCGATTGCATTGACTCCCGTCATTCGTTCATTTCGGTACAGCGCGTCAATTTATCTGACTATCAGCTGTTGCCAAACAAGTGAGTCAGAAAATAAGAGTGAATTCTACTAGATCAAAGGCGAAATTAGTATGCAGTTTAAGTATGTATTACGCTAGAATGGATATTTAGACACAGCCAGTAACAGGTCTGTCTTGGAAAATACATGTATGTTCTTGAAGTACACAGCCAAATTAACATTAGCTTTAAAGCCCTCATGAAGAATACTGACAGACTTCTTCTAAAGGTAGAGGCATGTGACTATCATAAAGCAAGACAGACTAAAGTAACAGTAACAACTTTCAGTGTGGGTGTGGGGAAAAAGCTAAAACACAAGTGAATAAAGGATGGGTTTTATTATCCATACAGCCTGGTCTATGTATTGCTTTAAAGGGAAGAGAGGGGGAGGAGGAGAGAGCGTGAGAGATGGGGGGAGTGGGAGAAAGAGGGGAGGAGGGGGAGGAGGGGGAGGAGGGGGAAGAGGGGGAGAAGGGGTAGGGCAGCTGTGTCCGACACACCATACTTACACCTGCAACAGGTAGGCCAGGGGGCGGGACCTGTAGATGAGACTCATAACATGATAAGGGGGGCAGGTGAAGAAGGGGTGGAGCTGGAGTCAAGGAGGGGAGGGTGTTCCTACGAGCCCCCTGCCAGCGAGACGGGGAGCAGGGAGGAAGTCTGTCCACGTAGCATTTCTGGGTCATTGGGTCGCCTCCAATGAGATTAGATCCCCCTCTACAATGTAAAGCAGTTTGAGTACTGGGGGGTTCTCTGTATAAATCCAAGGTGAAACCTCCAGGGGCTGGCCTTCTCTCAGGGCAGAGTCTGCTCTGGGTTGCCTGCGAAAGGTGCTCCTCTGTGGGAAAGAGGAGAGAACAAGAGCCCCCAGAAGAGATCTCCTTATGGTAGTGATGGACAGATATACTCTCCTTGTCATCTTCCACCTCTTCCTCTTCCTCTTGCTCGGCCTTCTCCCTCCTTTCCTTCTTACAGTCGTGATGGAGAGAACCCTTTTCTCCCTTTCCTCCTTCCTCTCCTCCCTCTTTCTCTTCCTCTACCTTCCTCTCCCTCCTTCCCTCTTGGTAAACCTTGTTTAGTCGAGCCAGATTGTGAATAGCTAGCCATGGTACAGACCACTGTCGCTGTCTGGGAGGGGGGATACAGGACTGGTCCACTGGACTCAGCTCACATGGGGAGAACCTGCTGCTGCTGCCACTCCCCCTCTTACCTGGGATGAGATCACGTTTGGAGGAAACCTGGCAACATCCCTACGGTGAAGCATGGTGGTGGCAGCATCATGCTGTGGGGAGGATTTTCAGGGACAGGGACTGGGAACACGCCCCATTCACATCGACGGGGCTGTAGTGGAGCAGGTCGAGAGTTTCAAGTTCCTTGGTGTCCACATCACCAACAAACTATCATGGTCCAAACACACCAAGACAGTCGTGAAGAGGGCACGACAACGCATTTTCCACCTCAGGAGACTGAAAATATTTGGCATTGGTCCCAAGATCCTCAAAAAGTTCTACAGCTGCACCATCGAGAGCATCCTGACCAGTTGCATCACCGCCTGGTATGGCAACTGCTCGGCATCCGACCGTAAGGCGCTACAGAGGGTAGTGCGTACGGCCCAGTATATCACTGGAGCCAAGCTTCCTGCCATCCAGGATCTATATACTAGGAGGTGTCAGAGGGAGGCCAAAAAAATTGTCAAAGACTCCAGTCACCCAAGTCATAGACTGTTCTCTCTGCTACCGCACAGCAAGCGGTACCAGAGTGCCAAGTCTAGGTCCAAAAGGCTCCTTAACAGCTTCTATCCCCATGCCATAAGACTGCTGAACAATTAATCAAATGGCCACCCGGACTATTTACATTGACACCTCCCCCCTTTGTTTTTACACTGCTGCTACTCGCTGTTTATTATCTATGCATAGTTACTTTACCCCTACCTACATGTACAAATTACCTCAACTAACCTGTACCCCCACACATTGACTCGGTACCGGTACCCCTGTATATAGCCTCGTTATTATTTTATTGTGTTACTTTTTATTTTATTTTTTACTTTAGTGTATTTAGTAAATATTTTCTTAAATCTATTTTTTGAACTGCATTGTTGGTTAAGGGCTTGTAAGTAAGCATTTCACGGTAAGGTCTACACCTGTTGTATTCGGCACATAACAAATACAATTTGATTTGATTTGATTCGGAGACTAGTCAGGATCAAGGGAAAGATGAACAGAGCAATGTACAGAGAAATCCTTGATGAAAACCTGCTCCAGAGCGCTCAGGACCTCAGACTGGGGCTAAGGTTCACCTTCCAACAGGACAACGACTCTAAGCACACAGCCAAGACAACGCAGGAGTGGCTTCGGGACAAGTTTCTGAATGTCCTTGAGTGGCCCAGCCAGAAACCGGACTTGAACCCGATCTAACATCTCTGGAGAGACCTGAAAATAGCTGTGCAGCGACACGCCCTATCCAACCTGAGAGAGCTTGAGAGGATCTGCAGAGAAGAATGTGAGAAACTCCTCAAATACAGGTGTGCCAAGCTTGTAGCGTCATACCCAAGAAGACTCGAGGCTGTAATCGCTGCCAAAGGTCCTTCAACAAAGTACTGAGTAAAGGGTCTGAATACTTATGTAAACGTGATATTTCCATTTGTTATTTTTAATACATTTATAAAAAAGTCTAAAAACCTCTTCTCACTTTGTCATTATGGGGTATTGTGTGTAGATTGATGAGGGGAAAAAAACAATTTAATCAATTTTAGAATAAGACAAAGTGTGGAAAAAGTCAAGGGGTCTGAATACTTTACAAATGCACTCAATTAGATTTTGTTCAAAATAATTTATAGGGCAGCCAATAATTGTGACACTTATGTTTTTGAATAAAATAATGATTTGTTGATGACGATTATTTTTTTATTTGAACAATTTTTACTCAATTAAAGGGTAGATTCATATTATATTTTGAGTGTAAGATCAAGCTGATAGACCACAATGACATGTTTTCACAGCCTTTTTTGTTCACATTTCCTTCTGGTGCCAATAATTCAGGAGGGCACTGTACACTTCCACTCATCACTTAGTAATGGAAGAAGTCTTCATTGTTACCCTTATCTCTCTCCATTTGATTACCCTCATGTCAGTCATACATTATATTACAAAATATTAAGCTTCAAAGGCAAAAAATATGATTAGACAAATAATAATATTTATTTGAATGATACAGTTTGTTACTAAATTGAAATTAAAATGAAATGTTTTTGTAATAATTACATTTTACGAAATGTAAAAAAAAAAAAATATATATATATATATATAATAACAAAAGCAAGGTAAAAAGTAAAGGAAACAGATCCAGATTCCTATTACCTTTACGAGTCGTCTTTGATCATATCCAGTTAATCACATTTGGCGGTTGGTCTTTCAGTACATTTTATGAAAAATGTTTTTTTGTGTGTTTTTTTAATAATTTCCTTGACAGTCGGCCATTCGAGTGCATTATGTAATTCTATGGAGAACATCTCATAACCACATTGCAGACCCTTTCTTGCTGCCTTATTTTGTGCTATTTGCAGTCTCTTTAAGTCACCAACACCTGAATTACTCCAGACAACAGTAGTTCATTTGACTATGGATGAGAGCTTGTGAGATTTGTTTTAGAATTTTCTCTACCTATCCCATAGGTATAAACACTGGTAATGGCTCTACCTTTCCCTCTGATAGGCTTTGTTTGCCATATTACACCTAATGTATATGTACACCTATCCAATCCTTTCAACATGTAGGAGTGCTTAGTGTCGATTTAGGATTCAACATTTAAACTGTGCAACACTCCCCAAATTTGCGAAAAGTAAACATTTTGTGTTTATAATGTTTTGTACGGTATGCCTTGACAAAAAACAAACAGAGTAAACATTTATTTTTTTATTCTTTGTTTTTCATTGCATGCAAAAATACAGTATCTCTCTTTTCTCTCTCTCTCTTACCCAGTCTACTCATCCATCTTCAAGCTTTCATCCCTTCCCTGCTCTTCTATCACCCTCTCAGTTCCACCTCCAGCTGGCTCCCTCTTTTTCCTCTTCTACAGTCTCTTCTTCTCCTCTTTCCTCCTCTTTTCTCTCTTCTTCTCCTCCTTTTTTTGAATCTTTCGCTCCATCTCCAGGAGCTCAGCTTGAGCTTTCTCTCTCTTTTTCAGCTCCTCAGACCACTTCTTCTCTTTCTTAATCCTGTCTTTCATCATGGCATTGTGTATCTTAATCAGCTGCAATACTGTTGTCGGGAGAGGTCGTGTTTTTCTCTAGCTGGAGGTAAGCAGGAGGTAAGCTTCTCATATGGTGTTGAGTAAAGCTTAACCATGTATTAGATCGTAGGTAGGTAGTTAGCTGTAGTTAGGTATTGTATTTATCATAGGTTAGTATTGTTGTTTTTGTAGGTTTCCGTAGGTAATTGTAGGTTAGTATCGAAGCACGAGGCTAGCTAGCTAGCGGGTAGCTACTGGTAACGATTAGCAACGCTGGAGAGCTGGTTCCAATGTTAATGTAGTGCTAGCCAACGTTTAATTTTTTGCTTAACCATGTATTAGATCGTAGGTAGGTAGTTAGCCGTAGTTAGGTATTGTATTTATTATAGGTTAGTATTGTTGTTATTGTAGGTTTCCGTAGGTAATTGTAGGTTAGTATCGAAGCACGAGGCTAGCTAGCTAGCGGGTAGCTACTGGTAACGATTAGCAACGCTAGAGAGCTGGTCCCAATGTTAATGTAGTGCTAGCCAACGTTTAATTTTTGCTTAACCATGTATTAGATCGTATGTAGGTAGTTAGCCGTAGTTAGGTATTGTATTTATTATAGGTTAGTATTGTTGTTATTGTAGGTTTCCGTAGGTAATTGTAGGTTAGTATCGAAGCACGAGGCTAGCTAGCTAGCGGGTAGCTACTGGTAACGATTAGCAACGCTGGAGAGCTGGTTCCAATGTTAATGTAGTGCTAGCCAACGTTTAATTTTTTGCTGCGTTATGCGTTATGAAAGGAACTAGACACGGACTTGAATTATCTGTTTAGTGTGCTAACACACTCTTGGCAGTTTGTTGTAACCAAGTATTGATGCTAAATTGTGTGTTAATGGATGCTAGCTTGCAAGTTAGCTACGGCGTCATAGCTAGGCATCGTGGGTTGTTGTGTGTAGTTACTGTGTCTTGGCAGTGCCGGCTGTAGCACGAAGCGAGCTACCTAGCCGTTTTTTCGAACAGAGTCAGAGTCAACACAATAGCCATTGTGTGCCGGGTGTAGCACGAAGCTAGCTAGCTAGCCGTTCTTCAAACAAAGTCAACACAGTGGCCATTGCTAGCTACCCAACACGACCAGCTAACTGTACGGTAGTAGCTAAATACAATATACTTGTCCTAGCTAGCCAACGTCTAATCATTGCTGCGTCATGAAAGGAACTTGACACAGACACGAATGATCTGTTTAGTGTGTTATCACACTATTGGTGGTTTGTTGTGACCAAGTGTTGGTGCTAAACGGTGAGTTATTGTTATTGGATGCTAGCTTGCTAGTTAGCTATGGTGTCATAGTTGGCTAGCTGAATAAAGTGGGTTGAGTCTATTCCTTTAAACATTGAACCGCTGTGGTTCACAACAATTCTGATTTCTAAAGGCGGAAGTTGGGAGAGTTTTTGTTCGGGTGGTTCAGTGAAACAATTTTAGTTTCTGAGGTAGACGTTTTTGGTGAGGGAGGCCCTGCTCTCTCCGCTCCCAGATGCTTAGCTCATTTCATTCCGATCTCCTCTGCATTTTTGTAGCCATTTGCTACAGCCTGTCAACTATGTCTCTGCCTATCCCTGTTCTCTCCTCTCTGCACAGGCTACACAAACGCACCACACCGCGTGGCTGCTGCCTCTCTAACCTGGTGGTCCCTGCACGCACCACCCACGTGGAGTTCCAGGTCGCAGGCAGCCTCTGGAACTGCCGTTCTGCTGCCAACAAAGCTGACTTCATCCCAGCCTATGCCAACCTCCAGTCCCTCGACTTCCTGGCGCTGACGGAAACATGGATCACCACTGAAAACACTGCTACTCCTACTGCTCTCTCCTCGTCTGACCATGTGTTCTCGCATACCCCGAGAGCATCTGGTCAGAGGGGTGGTGGTACAGGAATCCTCATCTCTCCCAAGTGGACATTCTCAATTTTTCCCCTAACCCATCTGTCTATCTCCTCATTTGAATTCCATGCTGTCACAGTCACTAGCCCATTTAAGCTTAATATCCTTGTCATCTATCGCCCTCCAGGTTCCCTTGGAGAGTTCATCAATGAGCTTGACGCCTTGATAAGTTCCTTCCCTGAGGATGGCTCACCCCTCACAGTTTTGGGGGATTTCAACCTCCCTATGTCCACATTTGACTCATTTCTCTCTGCCTCCTTCTTTCCACTCCTCTCCTCTTTTGACCTCACCCTCTCACCGTCCCCCCCTACTCACAAGGCAGGCAATACGCTTGACCTCATCTTCACTAGATGCTGCTCCTCTACTAATCTCACTGCAACTCCCCTCCATGTCTCCGACCACTACTTTGTTTCCTTTTCTCTCTCGCTCTCCTCCCACACTACTCACTCTGCCCCTACACAGATGGTAATGCGCCGCCGCAACCTTCGCTCTCTCTCTCCCACTACTCTCTCCTCTTCCATCCTATCATCTCTTCCCTCTGCTCAATCCTTCTCCCTCCAATCTCCTGATTCTGCCTCCTCAACCCTCCTCTCCTCCCTTTCTGCATCCTTTGACTCTCTGTGTCCCCTATCCTCCCGGCCGGCTCGGTCCTCCCCTCCAGCTCCGTGGCTTGATGACTCATTGCGAGCTCACAGAACAGAGCTCCGGGCAGCGGAGCGGAAATGGAAGAAAACTAAACTCCCTGCCGACCTGGCATCTTTTCACTCCCTCCTCTCTACATTTTCTTCATCTGTTTCTGCTGCTAAGGCCACCTTCTACCACTCTAAATTCCAAGCATCTGCCTCTAACCCTAGGAAGCTCTTTGCCACATTTTCCTCCCTCCTGAATCCTCCCCCCCCCCCCCCCCTCCTCTCTCTCTGTAGATGACTTCGTCAACCACTTTGAAAAGAAGGTTGACGACATCCGATCCTCGTTTGTTAAGTCTAATGACACTGCTGGTCCTGCTCACACTGCCCTACCCTATGCTTTGACTTCTTTCTCCCCTCTCTCTCCAGATAAAATCCTGCGACTTGTGACTGCAGGCCGCCCAACAACCTGCCCGCTTGACCCCATCCCCTCCTCCATCTCCAGACCATCTCCGGTGACCTTCTCCCCTACCTCACCTCGCTGATCAACTCATCCTTGACCGCTGGCCATGTCCCTTCCGTCTTCAAGAGAGCGAGAGTTGCTCCCCTTCTCAAAAAACCAACACTCGACCCCACTGATGTCAACAACTACAGACCAGTATCCCTTCTTTCTTTTCTTTCCAAAACTATTGAGCGTGCCGTCTTTAGCCAACTCTCTTGCTATCTCTCTCAGAATGACATTCTTGATCCAAACCAATCAGGTTTCAGGACTGGTCATTCAACTGAGACTGCTCTTCTCTGTGTCACGGAGACTCTCCGCACTGCTAAAGCTAACTCTCTCTCCTCTGCTCTTGTCCTTCTAGACCTGTCTGCTGCCTTTGATACTGTGAACCATCAGATCCTCCTCTCCACCCTCTCCGAGCTGGGCATCTCCGGCGCGGCTCACTCCTGGATTGCGTCCTACCTGACCGGTCGCTCCTACCAAGTGGCGTGGCGAGAAGCTGTCTCCGCACCACGTGTTCTCACCACTGGTGTCCCCCAGGGCTCAGTTCTAGGCCCTCTCCTTTTCTCCCTATACACCAAGTCACTTGGCTCTGTCATATCCTCACATGGCCTTTCCTATCATTGCTACGCTGACGATACACAACTAATCTTCTCCTTTCCCCCTTCTGATAACCAGGTGGCGAATCGCATCTCTGCATGTCTGGCAGACATATCAGTATGGATGACGGATCACCACCTCAAGCTGAACCCTGGCAAGACGGAGCTGCTCTTCCTCCCGGGGAAGGACTGCCCGTTCCATGATCTCACCATCACGGTTGACAACTCCGCTGTGTCCTCCTCCCAGAGTGCGAAGAGCCTAGGCGTGACCCTGGACAACACCCTGTCGTTCTCCGCCAACATCAAGGCGGTGACCCGCTCCTGCAGGTTCATGCTCTACAACATTCGGAGAGTACGACCCTGCCTTACACAGGAAGCGGCACAGGTCCTAATCCAGGCACTTGTCATCTCCCGTCTGGACTACTGCAACTCGCTGTTGGCTGGCCTCCCTGCCTGTGCCATTAAACCCCTACAACTCATCCAGAATGCCGCAGCCCGTCTGGTGTTCAACCTTCCCAAGTTCTCTCACGTCACCCCCCTCCTCCGCACACTCCACTGGCTTCCAGTTGAAGCTCGCATCTGCTACAAGACCATGGTGCTTGCCTATGGAGCAGTGAGGGGAACGGCACCTCTGTACCTTCAGGCTCTGATCAGTCCCTACACCCAAACGAGGGCATTGCGTTCATCCACCTCTGGCCTGCTGGCTCCCCTTCCTCTGCGGAAGCATAGCTCCCGCTCAGCCCAGTCAAAACTGTTCGCTGCTCTGGCACCCCAATGGTGGAACAAGCTCCCTCACGACGCCAGGACAGCGGAGTCACTCACCACCTTCCGGAGACATTTGAAACCCCACCTCTTTAAGGAATACCTGGGATAGGATAAAGTGTTCCTTCTAACCCCCCCCCCCCCCCACCCAAATTGTAAAGTGGTTATCCCACTGGCTATAGGGTGAACGCACCAATTTGCGAGTCGCTCTGGCTAAGAGCGTCTGCTAAATGACGTTAATGTGCCCTTGAGCAAGGCACTTAACCCTAATTGCTCCTGTTAGTCG
Source organism: Coregonus lavaretus (assembly GCF_964263955.1). Taxonomy (NCBI): domain Eukaryota; kingdom Metazoa; phylum Chordata; class Actinopteri; order Salmoniformes; family Salmonidae; genus Coregonus; species Coregonus lavaretus. The sequence continues at coordinate 7,851 of NW_028160517.1, read as the reverse complement.
CTCTGGATAAGAGCGTCTGCTAAATGACTAAAATGTAAAAAAAAAAAAAATATATATATATATATATATATATATATATATATATATTTTAAAAAAATGTAATCAGCCCCTCTTGTCACGATCGTCGTATGAAGGAGTGGACCAAAGCGCAGCGTTAGTTGCGAACATACTTGCTTTATTTAATTAAAGCATACACACTAAATAACAAAACAATAAACGACTCGTGAAGTCCACGGTGACAAAGACCGACAAGGAACAAAAACCCACAAACACAAAGTGAAACACAGACAGTTAAATATGGCTCCCAACCAGAGACAACCAGCACACAGCTGACACTCGTTGCCTCTGATTGGGAGTCACTCAGTCAAACATAGAAAATGACGAACTAGAAACACCCAACATAGAAACAGAACACACAGAATGAACACAACCTGGCTCAACATATAGAGTCCCAGAGCCAGGGTGTGACACCTCTAACCTCTTTTTCTCTGCCTTTTCCTTCTCTTTTCTTTCTTTCCTTCTCTCTCTTTTTCTGTTCTAACTTGTCCCTCTTTTTCTCAGCCTTCATGGCTTTCTTTTGCTCTTTCTCTCTCGCCTTCATCTCCTTTCTCTCTTTCTCGTCATCTTTCAACTTCTTATTCAGTTCCTTATTTTTCTCTTTTTCCTCCATCTTTAAAAACGTGACTTTCTGCTTGAGGTTCATGGCCAGAAAGCCCACTCTTCCCAGGATGGTATCTGCTCTCTCTGATGAAACCGTCCCATTGGAGCTCTTGGAATGGGCACGGTCCGCCTCACGCTTCAAACCCTCCCTCGGGCTCACCTCCTCATTGACGCTCCTCTCTTCACTCTCAATGTCAATGCCTGTCCAATAATCCTAACAGGAAGACATTGACTCTAGATGTAATATTGTTCCAATGTGGCACATTCAATACACATTTGAGTGATCAACATACATTGATGGCCTCATGGGGCACACAATTTGGAGGACAGTAATTGAGGTAACTTGTTTATTTGTATCCTAAACCGATTTTATAATAGCCATAGATAATAATTGGTCATTTAGCAGACGCTCTTATCCAGAGCGACTTACAGGAGCAATTAGGGTTAAGTGCCTTGCTCAAGGGCACATCGACAGATTTTTCACCTAGTCAGCTCAGGGATTTGAACCAGCGACCTTTCGGTTACTGGCACAACGCTCTTAACCACTAAGCTACCTGCCGCCCTAATGTTCTTCCTGGGTCCACACCAAACGTAATACAAATGTTAACCCTAGTAAGGGGTGATGTTTTATACTGAGCATAGAGTAGCAGTGTTGGGGTCAATTCCATTTCAATTCCAGTCAATTCAGGAAGTACTTAATTCAATGCTTTGAATTGAAATGGAACAGACCCCCAACACTGTAGAGTAGTAGTGTAAAATACGACATCTACCTTTGCCTCTTCCAGCGTCCAGGGCCTGGGTTCCTCATCATCTGACCTGCATATGGAGGCTCTCACTCTAACAGGTGTCTTAGTGGCCATGCAGAGCAGAGGGGTTGCCAGAGTTAAGTTAGCATCTGGGACCAGCTGGTGAGCATGAGGGCAGTGATCCACCTCTTCACTAGTGCCCTTCCCTTTCTGCTCTGGCTGCTTGTGGTCCTTGTCATGGATGCATGCCAGGCTTGGAGGAAGTGCTAGGACAGGGCTTTTATCACTCATCAGTTCCTCTCTCTTGACAGTGGATGCAATTGCACTTGCCTCTGTGTTAACTGAGCACTCTGTGGTGTCCTCAACTGTCTCCTCTGGCTGCTTGTGGTCATTGTTGTTGTGAATGCATTGCAGACCTGGAGGACTTTTATCATCCCAGGTGTAAATGGCAACAGTTGTCTCTGTGTCGACTGAGCACTTTGTAGTGCACTCAACTGTCTTCCATAGCTGTTTGTGGTCATTGTTGTGGGTGCAGGTCAGGATTAGAGGCAGAGTTGCAGGTGCAGGAGGACTTTTATCGGCCAAAAACTCCTCTGTGTGGACAGTGGACACAGAAACGGCTGTTTCCCTGGCAACTGGACACTTGTTGGTGTACTCTACTGCCGATTGTGGACAGTGGATACGGAAACGGCCGCTTCCCTGGACACTTGAGTCTTGGTGGTGCTCTCTACTGCCTCCTCTTCCTGCTTGTGGTCATTGTCTAGAATGTGTGGCAACTTTGAAGGCAGCATTGGAGCCGGGCTTTTATCAGCCAACATGTCCTCTCCCGGGACAATGGATGTGCCTGCAGTGATTGCTGTGGCAACGGAGGACACTGTGGCATCCTCTTTTGTCTCCTTGGTCAGTTTGTGGTCAGAGTCTCGGATACATGGCGAGCTTGGAGGCAGTGCTGCAGGGTCAGGAGGGCTTTGATCAGCTGCCATGTCCTCTTTGAGGTGAGTGGACACATCATTGTTTGTTTCACTGATAACTGGACACTTGGTGGTGCCCTCTACTGCCTCCCCTGGCAGTTTGTAGTCAACTTCAAAGACAAGTGGCAGACTTGGAGGCAGCATTGGGACAGGGCATTTAGCTGCTGATCTGTACACTCCAAAATCAACAGTAGCTGTGCCTGCAGTGGTCTCTGTAGCAACTGAGACCTCATAGGTATCCTCTACTGTCTGCTCTGGTGGCATGAAGTCATCGTCAAAGAAGGTTGGCAGGCATGGAGGCAGCACTGAAGGAAGACTTCTAGCTGCCCATCGATTCTCTCCCTTGACAGTGGCTGTGGTAGCAGTGGCCTCTGTGGCCACTGGGCACTCTATGGCTGAAACAGCAGGCTGGGAGGTTTCGAGGAAATTGAATGAATTTCCAATGAACCGCTGAGCCAGTGGTGGGAGGGAGTAAGGATATAATCTGTCCTCTTCCTTGACATTAGATATTGCCACTGGAGCAATTGAGACCTCAGTGGTGCCCTCTACTGCCTGATTTGGCTGCATGGAGTCTTCGTCAAAGAAGTGTGGCAGGTATCGATGCAGCATTGAGGAAATATGTAGATCTGTCCATAGGTCCTCTCGTTTACCTGTAGATACATCTGCAGTGGCCTCTGTGGCAACTGGGCATTCAGCAGACTGGCAGGTGTCAGGGACAAAGTATGAAAATACAATGAACCGCTGTGCATCCTGAGCGCGTATGGCCAATGGAGAGGGGGGATGCAACATGGTTGGTATAGGCTTCTGATTGGTGAAAGCCAGTGGTGGGAGGGAGTCAATACAGGGAGCCATAAACTCAGTGAGAGGACAGTTGCTCACATCTCTCACATTCTGCGTGAGAAAAGAAACAGACATGATGAAAGTGATCACATTCAGTACATACATACATACTGTATGAGTCAGCACTATTTACTTATACATAACTTATATATATATATATATCTAGTGTCCTCTCAGATGCTCTGCACCAGTCTGTCCCAACCCTGGGTCCCCTAGCCAATGGGCCAGCTAAGTGTAAAAATACATGCCCCACAGCCAGCATAACATTTGACATTTTAGCCATTTATCAGACGCTTTTATCCAGAACGACTTATAGTTAGTTAGTGCATTCAACTTAAGGTAGCTAGTGAGACAACCACATAATCCTGATATGAGCGTCTATGATAGAACGGTTGTTTATTTTTTATGACAAGACAACAATAAGAACTGAGGACATAAATACACTGAAACAGACAGACATGATACAACACATTTAGACAAGAAAAGTTATAAGCATTGCCATGGTGTAGCCTAATACAAAAAGAAATAAGGACAAAACATTGTTAGCTTACATTCCATGGCATATGGAACATTTTGCCCTTACAATAACTTATATTTGCTTTAATTAATATTGTTAAATAGAACTCTAGTCGACTTTGTCAAAGTTGGTCTTGTTACCTCCTCAATCAGTCTTGGCATTTTCCTCGTCTTGAACCAAATTCTCTTCATCTTCTTCTCCTGATCCTTCTGGATCTGCAAAACCAGAGCCAACCTGGCTCCCAGCTCCATCACGTAGTCTGTCTGGATCGCCCTTTCCTCCAACCGACACTCACCCCTCCTCTGTGTCAGCGTTGAACCCTCCATGTCTTCCTCTTAGCTAACAATAACTCTGGAAAATACATATCGTTGTAGTAAGTGGGTGTTGCTAATGTGCACATGTGCATCTCTTTACAATGTGCACATGTTTTCTTCCCAGCTACTTACAATTAAGCAAGTGAGAATCCTGATCCAGATATGTTTACGCAATAGGCCTATCTGAATTACTAGTAAAACGTTGGCTACTGGAAAAGCGACCAAGTTCAAATGAATCGATTTTGGCTGTTCTTATCATTTCGTGAACAATATCCTTTATGGCATCATCATTGTGATGCAAGGCGTTGCCATGGCAGATGAAAAAGCACAACACAGACTTTAAAAAGCAAACTTCAGGCTCTTTCTGTACCTTACTATTGAACCTTATTCAACCCCTCATGTAGCTCTACTCCATATTGGGCCTGGTTCTCAAAAACCACACTAATCACTTCCATCATATCATTAAAAACACTGTGTTTTGGGTAGAAAATTACTCTATATCCATGCAGGACCTAACTTGTAAAGTTTCAACTATTTTAAAAACCAAGGAGGTAAAAACGCCAGTCTTCTCTTTGAGTGCCCCTGAGTGCACCTCAATTTAGAGTGCACCTCAATTTAAAGAGGTCTATCAATTCAACCATTTATAAATGGATGTCCATTCAATTAAGAACATATTATTCTCATTAGAAATGAATCAGCTACAAATGAGGTAGGCGTACTTGTTTTTTTACACAACCTACTCTTTTGGTACATATTTATTGAGATAATTGTTTACAACATATGTTGGTGATTAACACAGAGAGTTTTTTTTTTTTTTCTGTCATCAATAGAATGCATTAGCCATTAGGCTGGCTCACTACAATTGTAACATGACATCTCAGGTGTCAGGATGAAGCATTTTCTCACAAAAAGAGGACTCAAGCAAACTATCTCTCTTCAACAGTTTCACTAGTCATGTTAGGTCTACTTAAAATGTCACATTCATACACAAGTAATTTGAAAATAAGTTATACTACTGAAACACATTCACAATAAGTTATATTACAACCTACCTCTGATGTAAGCAGTGTGTTCTCTCACTAATGAAATAGGACATTAATAATCTGTCAGTGGTTAGTTGAATCAGTCTCTTTGCACTGTTCAGTTTGTCTGTGCAACAGGTAGCCTTCCAGAATCGGAATCTTGTGATGTCACAATGGAGTCCCCATTGCCATGGTTACCCACAGCAGCTTTCATGTGTAATCAAATGCTGGCACAATTTCGTTTATTTATTTTAGATTTTTTGTACCTATGCAGCACAGTCATACCTAATATATACAATGAATCCATATAACCTAATTTTTTATTAAAATAAAATGCTGTAACTCATATAAAATGGTTGACCATTCAAACGACATGTGTTTTGCCTAATTAAAAGTCTATATGTTTTAGATATCATAACCAGCAGCCAGGCTTACTTAGGTTGTTTGTTAGATCTCAGCCTACCACTAATGTCAATATTTTTCATCATCATCATCATCATCATCATCATCATCAATGAAATACATAGGCTACCTTACTACAGTAAAACAAGTCTTCCATAGTCTATGTCACCTCAGTAACAAAGTTCCAAAAAAGAAATGAGGGTTCAAGAAAACATCTCTCTTCAATGGCCTCAGCTATTAGCCATATGATCAACAAGGTCAAATGCAGCACTAAAATCAAGAAGCAGCTCATCCACACTTTTATCTAGGTCAAGTGACCTGAGCCATTGATCGATTAAATCAACCAGAGCTGTTGCAGTCGAGTGATCCTTGAGGTATCTTTACGGTACGCATGCTCATAGAGGGATATAATTAGCTGGATGTGTAATTATATATGCCCAAAAAATTTAATTGAAGAGTATGTGTTATTGATGTTGAGCATTTAAGTTTAATAAATTATTAAATAAGGAAATCAATATCAGCTGACTATAGAACAGTATTGTTTAAAATTATGTTTGAACATCTTCTTATCCATGTCTTTCCAGTTGATATAACCAAACAGACAACCTTTGTTGCTCAAGAGCGTCACACATTCCTCCATTCATTCTCTATCAAATTCCCCTCCATTATATTCCTCTATCATATTCCGTCCATCATATTCCCTGTATCATATTCCCTCTATTATATTCCTCTCCATTTATATTCCACTCCATCATAATACTCATCATAATAATCAATACATCATAATACATAATACTAGCTATAGTACTCAGAATTCGTCATCTAATGCGTGATTGCATTGACTCCCGTCATTCGTTCATTTCGGTACAGCGCGTCAATTTATCTGACTATCAGCTGTTGCCAAACAAGTGAGTCAGAAAAGAAGAGTGAATTCTACTAGATCAAAGGCTAAATTAGTATGCAGTTTAAGTAAGTATTACGCTAGAATGGATATTTAGACACAGCCAGTAACAGGTCTGTCTTGGAAAATACATGTATGTTCTTGGAGTACACAGTCAAATTAACATTAGCTTTAAAGCCCTCATGAAGAATACTGACAGACTTCTTGTAAAGGTAGAGGCATGTGACTATCATAAAGCAAGACAGACTAAAGTAACAGTAACAACGTTCAGTGTGGGTGTAGGGAAAAAGCTAAAACACAAGTGAATAAAGGATGGGTTTTATTATCCATACAGTATAAATAGGAAATGTCTAATAAACAAATGATTCCAACTAATTCTTTGGATTGGAGATGACTGCTTTAGAATGTTGATGCACACATTGAGGTCAGCAAGCACCAAATAAGTGTCCAGCATGCTCTAGTGGTTATTACAAGTAACTACACATATCACACCACAACAGCTAACATAGTGTCTCACTCCCTCTCCTCCTCTCCTCCTCTCCCTCTTGTCTCCTCTGTTCTTCCTCTATTCCTCCTCCTCTCCTCCTCGCCCTCTCAGCGGCTCCAGCTGGATAGAGTGACGGCGAGGTGACCTCCTGCCTATCTCACTGGAGGGCGGGAGAGGGGGAACAAACATTTTACATTTGAGTCATTTAGCAGACGCTAATCAAATGGCCACCCAGACTATTTACATTGACACCTCCCCCCTTTGTTTTTACACTGCTGCTACTCGCTGTTTATTATCTATGCATAGTTACTGTACCCCTACCTACATGTACAAATTACCTCAACTAACCTGTACCCCCACACATTGACTCGGTACAAGTACCCCTTGTATATAGCCTAGTTATTATTTTATTGTGTTACTTTTTATTTTATTTTTTACTTTAGTGTATTTAGTAAATATTTTCTTAACTCTATTTCTTGAACTGCATTGTTGGTTAAGGGCTTGTAAGTAAGCATTTCACGGTAAGGTCTACACCTGTTGTATTCGGCACATGACAAATAAAATTTGATTTGATTTGATTTGGAGACTAGTCAGGATCAATGGAAAGATGAACAGAGCAATTTACAGAGAAATTATTGATGAAAACCTGCTCCAGAGCGCTCAGGACCTCAGACTGGGGCTAAGGTTCACCTTACAACAGGACAACGACCCTAAGCACACAGCCAAGACAACGCAGGAGTGGCTTCGGTACAAGTCTCTGAATGTCCTTGAGTGGCCCAGCCAGACACCAGACTTGAACCCGATCTAACATCTCTGGAGAGACCTGAAAATAGCTGTGCAGCGACACGCCCTATCCAACCTGACAGAGCTTGAGAGGATCTGCAGAGAAGAATGGGAGAAACTCCTCAAATACAGGTGTGCCAAGCTTGTAGCGTCATACCCAAGAAGACTCGAGGCTGTAATCGCTGCCAAAGGTGCTTCAACAAAGTAC
>NW_028160518.1:0-45887 GCF_964263955.1 Coregonus lavaretus | reverse complement strand
TGCTAGACAATAATTTTCAGGTCTTGCCATACATTTTCAAGTAGATTTAAGTCAAAACTGTAAAGCGGCCACTCAGGAACATTCACTGTCTTCTTGGTAAGCAACTACAGTGTATATTTGGCCATGTGTTTTGGGCTCTTGTCCTGCTGAAACCTGAATTAATCTCCCAGTGTCTTGTGGAAAGCACATTGAACCAGGTTTTCCTCAAGGATTTTCCCTGTGCTTAGCTCCATTCCGTTTCTTATTATCCTGGAAAAAGATTACAAGTATTCCTCTAGGATTTTGCCTCCCCAGTCCTTACAAGGATGCCCATAACATGATGCAGCCGCCACTATGCTTGAAAATATGGAGAGTGGTACTCAGTAATGTGTTGTATTGTATTTGCCCCAAACATAACACTTTGTATTCAGGACAAGAAATTAATTGCTTTGCCAAATTTTATGCAGTATTAGTTTAGTGCCTTGTTGCAAACAGGATGCATGTTTTGGAATATTTTTATTCTGTACAAGCTTCCTTATTTTCACTCTGTCAATTAGGTTAGTATTGTAGAGTAACTACAATGTTGTTGATCCATCCACAGTTTTCTCAGCCATTAAACTCTGTAACTGTTTTAAAATACACCATTGGCCTCGTGGTGCCCTCCTAGCTCATCACTAAGCTAAGGACCCTTGTACATCAACTTAGTACTGGTACCCCGTGTATATAGCCAAGTTGTCATTACTCATTGTGTATTTATAATTACGTGTTATTACTTTTCTATTATTTCTCTATTTTCTTGCTCTCTGTATTGTTGGGAAGGGCCCGTAAGTAAGAATTTCACTGTTAGTCTACACCTGTTGTTTACGAAGCATGTGGCGAATACATTTTGATTTGATTTGATTTGAGCTGAGCCATAAGGGAGACTAGGCATTCCACTACCACTATCAATGTAGCCAGTTTTTTGTCTCCCCACATTGATTCTGAAATCTCTGTCACCCACTATTTTGCAGATTAAGTATTTGAGCTAGTAATCTATCAATATTTATATTTTACATATTAGCTATCACATAGCTAATGCATATATAGCACAACTTTGGATTTCACCCCAATCTCAAAATCGAATGGTTTTGGCTATTTGGAAATTTTTACAGAGAAATCTTCTAATTTCGGCAATGCAGTGTGCCTCGCAAAAGTGATTGCTCGTTATGAAATTATCAACTTTACCCGGTATATCTAAAAATGACAATATATACTGATTGTTTGAAGCAAAACTACCAAAACTATTGATGATGGTGAGCCTGAACAATCAAAATAACACCTATAACTCCCCGTTCAGCAGGTGAGAGTTGTGGCTCCGGTAGCTTACTTTTATTCCGGTAAAACGTTCAACAGCGCATAGATAAATCAAATCAAAGTTTATTTGTTCTGTACACAGATTTGCAGATGTTATCGCAGGTGCAGCGAAATGCTTGTGTTTCTAGGTCCAATAGTGCATTAATACCTAGCAATAATAGAATGGAGGCACGATCTGATTTGCCGAAAGAAGGGCGGGGGAGGGCCTTGTAGCCATCCCGGAAGGGACAGAAGCAATCATTCAGGGTCCGTGTTGCGCGTGTAGCACAGGAGATGTGTTGATAGAATGTTGACGGCATTTTCCTCAGATTTCCTTTATTAAAGTCCCCAGCTACAATAAATGTGGCCTGAGGATATGCGGTTTTCAGTTTGCACATAGTCTAGTGTAGTTCTTTGAGCATCGTCGTGGTGTCGGCTAGGGGAGGAATATACATGACAGTGACGATGACCAAATAAAAAAATATTGGGAGGTAATGCATTCGGTTTTTGATGGTAAGGTATTCCAGATCGGGAGAACAAAAGTACTTGAGTTCCTGTACGTTACAATAATCACACCATTGTTGTTAATCGTGAAACAAACAACTTCGCCTTTTTATTTGGAGAATTCTTTCTTACTATTTGTGCGATGGACTGAGAACCCTGCTGGCTGAATGGATAGGGACAATATATTCGTCGAGAGCCATGGTTCCATAAAACAGAGTATTTTACAGTTCCTGATGTCTCTCTAGAGGAGATCTTTGCCATGAGCTCGTCTACTTTATTATCCAGGGACTGAACGTTAGTGAGTAATATACTCGGAAGCCCCACTCCTTCTACCTCTTCTCCAGTGTCAGTTTTTTGGTGCAGCCCCCAGGATGACTAAAGCTGCCTCGGGAAGTTCAAACAATGGATCCAGGTCAGTGAAGTCGAATTTCTTCTTGAATTTCTAATTAGTGACCGCTGATCCAATATCCAAAAGTTATTTCCGGCTGTAGGTAATAATACAAGAAACGTTCTGAGCAAATAATTTAAGAAATAACACAAATAAAAACAAAATAATGCAAAGTTGGCTAGGAGCTAGAAACAGGTCAACCGTGTCTGTCGGCACGATCTTGTCAATACAATAACAATAACCTAGGAAATTACATAGGCTGTCACTCAACCAATAAAGCCTAATATCACGCAAGCCATTTTAGCATTTGTAAATGCTGAAGGTGCCAAGCAGATGTGCAAGATCAGGAACAGGCCGCATATCTCGCGTTGGTATATTAGTTGCAGCCAAAGGAAAAAATTATTCCCTATTTCTTCTAAAATAAGTTAAAATTGAAAAAAACTTTTGGTCTCCACACTTTGTTATTGGATTTCCAGAACCAATTTTACTTTTGTAACCTTAAGTTTACAATTTAAATTTAGAAGATAAAGACAATGGTATGGATACAATTATTGCACCCCAGAAGTAGCACTTGATTGCACAGCCTTTGGCCAAGATAACTGCCAACAAATGCTTCTTGTAGTCATCAATGAGCTAGCTGCACCTTTCTACTGGCAAGTTGGCCCACATTTTGGCAGAAAACTGCTCTAATTCTTCTATGTTTGAGGGGTGCCCTCCACCAACTGCAGTTTTTCAGCTCTCACCATAGGTTATGGATGTGATCTGGACTCTAAGCTGGCCACTCCAAAACAGTCCAGCCTTTCTTCTTGAACCATCACAGGGTATTTTCAATGCTTGTTTGGGTTGTTGTCCTGCTGGAAGACACACAACTGGTCTCCATAATGACAAAGCAAAAAGAGGTTATTAGAAATTTTTGAAAATGTATTACAAATAAAAAACAGAAATATCACACTTACATAGCTATTCAGACCCTTTACTCAGTACTTTGTTGAAGCACCTTTGGCAGCGATTACAGCCTCGAGTCTTCTTGGGTATGATGCTACAAGCTTGGCACACCTGTATTTGGGGAGTTTCTCCCATTCTTCTCTGCAGATCCTCTCAAGCTCTGTCAGGTTGGATGGGGAGCGTTGCTGCACAGCTATTTTCAGGTCTCTCCAGAGATGTTCGATCGGGTTCAAGTCCGGACTCTGGCTGGGCCACTCAAGGACATTCAGAGACTTGTCCCAAAGCCACTCCTGCGTTTTCTTGGCTGTATGCTTAGGGTCGTTGTCTGAGGTCCAGTGCGCTCTGGAGCAGGTTTTCGTCAAGGATCTCTCTGTACTTTGCTCCATTCATCTTTGCCTCGATCCTGACTAGTCTCCCAGTCCCTGCTGCTGAAATACATCCCCACAGCATGATGCTGCCACCACCATGCTTCACCGTAGGGATGGTGCCAGGTTTCCTCTAGATGTGATGCTTGGCATTCAGGACAAAGAGTTCAATATTGGTTTCATCAGACCAGAGAATCTTGTTTCTCATGGTCTGAGAGTCTTTAGGTACCTTTTGGCTAACTCCAAGTGGGCTGTCATGTGCCTTTTATAATAATAATAATAATATAATATGCCATTTAGCAGACGCTTTTAACCAAAGCGACTTACAGTCATGTGTGCATACATTTTTACGTATGGGTGGTCCCGGGGATCGAACCCACTACCCTGGCTTTCATCTGGCCACTCTACCATAAAGGCCTTATTGGTGGAGTGCTGCAGAGATGGTTGTCCTTCTGGAAGGTTCTCCCATGGTACCAACACATCCTCCGAGAGCAACTTCTCCCAACCATCCAAGAACAGTTTGGTGACGACCAATGCCTTTTCCAGCATGATGGAGCACCTTGCCATAAGACAAAAGTGATAACTAAGTGGCTCGGGGAACAAAACATCAAAATTTTGGGTCCCATGGCCAGGAAACTCCCCAGACCTTAATCCCATTGAGAACTTGTGGTCGATCCTCAAGAGGCGGGTGGACAAACAAAAACCCACAAATTCTGACAAACTCCAAGCATTGATTGTGCAAGAATGGGCTGCCATCAGTCGGGATGTGGCCCAGAAGTTAAATGACAGCGTGCCAGGGCGGATTGCAGAGGTCTTGAAAAAGAAGGGTCAACACTGCAAATATTGACTCTTTGCATAAACTTAATGTAATTGTCAATAAAAGCCTTTGACACTTATGGAATACTTGTAATTATACTTCAGTATACCATAGTAACATCTGACAAAAATATCTAAAAACACTGAAGCAGCAAACTTTGTGAAGACCAATACTTGTGTCATTCTCAAAACTTTTGACCACGACTGGACACTCAGTGTACAGCAGTGCTTGCTCTTTTGGGGTTTTAGGCTGGGTTTCTATATAGCACTTTGTGACATCTGCTGATGTAAAAAGGGCTTTATAAATACAATTTGATTGATTGATTGAATACAGGTGAAATCTATGATCCCTTATTGATGACACTACTGTATAGTGCCAGTGGTCGCCATTGATGAAAGAGGACAAAGAACGCTGACATGAGCAAAAAGCTAAATATGTGGGAACTCCTTCAAGACTGTTGGAAAAGCATTGCAGGTGAAGCTGGTTGAGAGAATCCCAGAGTGTGCAAAGCTGTCATCAAGACAAAGGATGGCTATTTGAGGAATCTCAAATATAAAATATATTTTGATTTGTTTAACACTTTTTTGGTTACTACATGATTCATTATGTGTTATTTCATAGTTTTTATGTCTTCACTGTTATTCTACAATGTAAGAAATAGTCAAAATAAAGACAAGCCATTGAATGAGTAGGTGTGTCCAACCTTTTCACTCGTACTGTATGTAATTTTTTATTTTATTTTTGTATAATTTATGCACAAACTGTCAGAAACTGTTTCACGGAAGCTTTTTTTTTTTTTAAGTATCTGTGACCAACAAATGCATACAGTGGCTTGAGAAAGTTTTCACCCCCCTTGGCATTTGTCCTATTTTGTTGCCTTACAACCTGGAATTAAAATGGATGGTTTTTATTGTATTAATCTTTATTTAAACAGGGAGCCTGCATACAGTATGTTTTTATTGTATTAATCTTTATTTAAACAGGGAGCCTACATACAGTAGGTTTTAAAGGACCAAGTCTGCTTTGTGTTTTCCTTCTTGCCAAGGAAAATCTGGTATTGTAGTATCACTGTTATCGTAGTATCACTGTTATCGTAGTATCACTGGTATCGTAGTATCACTGGTATCATAGTATCACTGGTATCGTAGTATCACTGGTATCGTAGTATCACTGGTATCGTAGTATCACTGGTATCATAGTATCACTGGTATCATAGTATCACTGGTATCGTAGTATCACTGATATCGTAGTGTCACTGGTATCGTAGTGTCACTGGTATTGTAATATCACTTGTATTGTAGTATCACTGGTATCGTAGTATCACTTGTATCGTAGTATCACTGTTATCGTAGTATCACTGGTATCGTAGTATCACTGGTATCGTAGTATCACTGGTATCGTAGTGTCACTTGTATCGTAGTATCACTGTTATCGTAGTATCACTGTTATCGTAGTATCACTGGTATCGTAGTATCACTGGTATCGTAGTGTCACTGGTATCGTAGTGTCACTGGTATTGTAATATCACTTGTATTGTAGTATCACTGGTATCGTAGTATCACTTGTATCGTAGTATCACTGGTATCGTAGTATCACTGGTATCGTAGTGTCACTTGTATCGTAGTATCACTGTTATCGTAGTATCACTGTTATCGTAGTATCACTGGTATCGTAGTATCACTGGTATCGTAGTGTCACTGGTATCGTAGTGTCACTGGTATATCACTTGTATTGTAGTATCACCGGTATCGTAGTATCACTTGTATCGTAGTATCACTGGTATCATAGTATCACTTGTATCGTAGTATCACTGGTATTGTAGTGTCACTGGTATCGTAGTATCACTTGTATCGTAGTATCACTGGTATCGTAGTATCACTGGTATCGTAGTATCACTTGTATCATAGTATCACTGGTATCGTAGTATCACTGGTATCGTAGTTTCACTGGTATCATAGTATCACTTGTACCATAGTATCACTTATCGTAGTATCACTGGTAACGTAGTATCACTGGAATCGTAGTGTCACTGGTATCGTAGTATCACTGCTATCATAGTATCACTGCTATCGTAGTATCACTGGTATCATAGTATCACTGGTATCGTAGTATCGCTTGTATCGTAGTATCGCTGGTATCGTAGTATCACCGCTATCGTAGTATCACTGCTATCGTAGTATCACTGGTATCGTAGTATCACTGGTATCGTAGTATCGCTAGTATCGTAGTATTGCTGGTATCGTAGTATCGCTGGTATCGTAGTATCACTGGTATCGTAGTGTTGCTGGTATCGTAGTATCACTGGTATCGTAGTATCACTGGTATCGTAGTATCACTGGTATCATGGTGTCGCTGGTATCGTAGTATCACTGGTATCGTGGTGTCACTGGTATCGTAGTATCACTGGTATCGTAGTATCACTGGTATCGTAGTATCACTGGTATCTTAGTGTCACTGGTATCGTAGTGTCACTGGTATCGTGGTGTCACTGCTATCGTAGTATCACTGCTATCGTAGTATCACTGGTATCGTAGTGTCACTGGTATCGTAGTATCACTGCTATCGTAGTATCACTGGTATCATGGTGTCGCTGGTATCGTAGTATCACTGGTATCGTAGTATCACTGGTATCATAGTATCACTGGTATTGTAGTGTCACTGGTATCGCGGTGTCACTGGTATCGTAGTATCACTGGTATCGTAGTATCACTGGTATCGTGGTATCACTGGTATCGTAGTATCACTGGTATCATGACAACCCTACTACATAGTGCACTACTTTTGACCAGAGCGCTATGGGTCCTGGTCAAAAGTAGTACACTATATAGGGAATAGGGTGCCATTTGGGACTCAGCCAGGCATGTCAGTAGTCATGAGGAGAAGGGGTAGAAGGGGGAAGTGTCTGTTTGCGAGCGGGCGGCTATCTAGGGGGGATATCCTCCCTCACAGCAGTGCTGAGGGAAGAGAGAGAAGACTGACGCCCTCCTCAACACAAAGGGCTGCTTCACTCCCTTCTTAGTAGCTGTTTACTTTTAGTCATAACATCCAGATACAATTGAAAGTAGTGTGGGTCAAGGTGAGGCTAGGACACTTGTGAGGGGACAGAGGGAGGGAGGGTGCCTGAGGAACAACAAACAGATGTTCTTTGATGATAATTGCAGAGAAGGGAAAGGGAGTGTGTGTGTTGAGGGGAGGCCCTCTCCTGCCCTCCCCTCAAGCCCCAGGTTTCATGTTTTGCCCCCAGGAGTCAGTCCTTACCTGCTGTTGTACCATTCATTACCTTACTCACCAGCAGTCCACACCACCTCACCCTTACACGATAAAATCTGAATGCCAAAGTCTTTCACCTTGAACCGACCTGGGGGGGAAAAGTAGCCGGTTGATGTTTATTGTCATGAGTCTTGTCCTGGAGGCAGAACTGGCCGATTTCCCTTTAGAAAGGCCAGCTAACTACTTTTTGGTCTTAATTTAAGGTTAGGGTTAGGCATTAGGGTTGGCAATGTGGTTAAGGTTAGGGTTAGGTTTAAAAATCAGATTTTATGACTTTGTGGCTGTGCCAGCTAGTGACCACTCTGCAGAGCTGCCTCCAGAACAAGATTCATGATGAAAAACGTTAACCTGCGACAAAGTACATGTCAATCAGTGACAGTCATTCTTCAAATGAAAGGTAATGGAGCCACAGCATGTCATTTAGGTGAGGCTGTTAGCAGCCTTTTAAAGTGAAGTCGTAAATACAGGCTGTCAGTGGCTGCTAGCAGATGACTTGAGTGGTTGATTTGTGTAAATCATTTTATTTTTTACAAGCTGCAGCATCCCAGTGGAAACGAATAGAGGGATTGTGTGTGTGCGAGTGTGGATGGTGAGGATACTAGCATGGGATCAAGTAAGGCTCCTCTAGGCTGTCCTTTTGATGAATTAACTTCCTGGCTGTCATACCCCTGTCTGACAGGCTGACCTTCATACCCCTGCCTGACTGGCTGACCTTCATACCCCTGCTGACTGGCTGACCTTCATACCCCTGCCTGACTGGCTGACCTTCATACCCCTGCCTGACTGGCTGACCTTCATACCCCTGCTGACTGGCTGACCTTCATACCCCTGCCTGACTGGCTGACCTTCATACCCCTGCCTGACTGGCTGACCTTCATACCCCTGCCTGACTGGCTGACCTTCATACCCCTGCCTGACTGGCTGACCTGCATACCCCTGCCTGACTGGCTGACCTTCATACCCCTGCCTGACTGGCTGACCTTCATACCCCTGCCTGACTGGCTGACCTTCATACCCCTGCCTGACTGGCTGACCTTCATACCCCTGCCTGACTGGCTGACCTTCATACCCCTGCCTGACTGGCTGACCTTCATACCCCTGCCTGACTGGCTGACCTTCATACCCCTGCTGACTGGCTGACCTTCATACCCCTGCCTGACTGGCTGACCTTCATACCCCTGCCTGACTGGCTGACCTTCATACCCCTGCTGACTGGCTGACCTTCATATCCCTGCCTGACTGGCTGACCTTCATACCCCTGCCTGACTGGCTGACCTTCATACCCCTGCCTGACTGGCTGACCTTCATACCCCTGCCTGACTGGCTGACCTTCATACCCCTGCCTGACTGGCTGACCTTCATACCCCTGCCTGACTGGCTGACTGTCATACCCCTGCCTGACTGGCTGATCTTCATACCCCTGCCTGAGTGGCTGACCTTCATACCCCTGCCTGACTGGCTGACCTTCATACCCCTGCCTGACTGGCTGACTGTCATATCCCTGCCTGACTGGCTGACCTTCATACCCCTGCCTGACTGGCTGACCTTCATACCCCTGCCTGACTGGCTGACCATCATACCCCTGCCTGACTGGCTGACCTTCATACCCCTGCCTGAGTTGCTGACCTTCATACCCCTGCCTGCCTGGCTGACCTTCATACCCCTGCCTGACTGGCTGACCTGCATACCCCTGCCTGACTGGCTGACCTTCATACCCCTGCCTGACTGGCTGACCTTCATACCCCTGCATGACTGGCTGACCTGCATACCCCTGCCTGACTGGCTGACCTTCATACCCCTGCCTGACTGGCTGACCTTCATACCCCTGCCTGACTGGCTGACCTTCATACCCCTGCCTGACTGGCTGACCTTCATACCCCTGCATGACTGGCTGACCTTCATACCCCTGCCTGACTGGCTGACCTTTATACCCCTGCCTGACTGGCTGACCTGCATACCCCTGCCTGACTGGCTGACCTTCATACCCCTGCCTGACTGGCTGACCTTCATACCCCTGCCTGACTGGCTGACCTTCATACCCCTGCCTGACTGGCTGACCTTCATACCCCTGCATGACTGGCTGACCTTCATACCCCTGCCTGACTGGCTGACTGTCATACCCCTGCCTGACTGGCTGACCTTCATACCCCTGCTGACTGGCTGACCTTCATATCCCTGCCTGACTGGCTGACCTTCATACCCCTGCCTGACTGGCTGAACTTCATACCCCTGCCTGAGTTGCTGACCTTCATACCTCTGCCTGACTGGCTGACCTTCATACCCCTGCCTGACTGGCTGACCTGCATACCCCTGCCTGACTGGCTGACCTTCATACCCCTGCCTGACTGGCTGACCTTCATACCCCTGCCTGACTGGCTGACCTTCATACCCCTGCCTGACTGGCTGACCTTCATACCCCTGCATGACTGGCTGACCTTCATACCCCTGCCTGACTGGCTGACTGTCATACCCCTGCCTGACTGGCTGACCTTCATACCCCTGCTGACTGGCTGACCTTCATATCCCTGCCTGACTGGCTGACCTTCATACCCCTGCCTGACTGGCTGAACTTCATACCCCTGCCTGAGTTGCTGACCTTCATACCTCTGCCTGCCTGGCTGACCTTCATACCCCTGCCTGACTGGCTGACCTTCATACCCCTGCCTGACTGGCTGACCTTCATACCCCTGCCTGACTGGCTGACCTTCATATCCCTGCCTGACTGGCTGACCTTCATACCCCTGCCTGACTGGCTGACCTTCATACCCCTGCATGACTGGCTGACCTTCATACCCCTGCCTGACAGGCTGAATGGCATACCCCTGCCTGACTGGCTGACCTTCAAACCCCTGCCTGACTGGCTGACCTTCATACCCCTGCCTGACTGGCTGACCTTCATACCCCTGCTGACTGGCTGACCTTCATATCCCTGCCTGACTGGCTGACCTTCATACCCCTGCCTGACTGGCTGAACTTCATACCCCTGCCTGAGTTGCTGACCTTAATACCCCTGCCTGCCTGGCTGACCTTCATACCCCTGCCTAACTGGCTGACTGTCATACCCCTGCCTGACTGGCTGACCTTCATATCCCTGCCTGAGTTGCTGACCTTCATACCCCTGCCTGACTGGCTGACCTGCATACCCCTGCCTGACTGGCTGACTGTCATACCCCTGCCTGACTGGCTGACCTTCATACCCCTGCCTGACTGGCTGACCTTCATACCCCTGCTGACTGGCTGACCTTCATACCCCTGCCTGACTGGCTGAGCTTCATACCCCTGCCTGAATGGCTGAACTTCATACCCCTGCCTGAGTTGCTGACCTTCATACCCCTGCCTGCCTGGCTGACCTTCATACCCCTGCCTGACTGGCTGACCTTCATACCCCTGCATGACTGGCTGAACTTCATACCCCTGCCTAACTGGCTGACTGTCATACCCCTGCCTGACTGGCTGACCTTCATACCCCTGCCTGACTGGCTGACCTTCATACCCCTGCCTGACTGGCTGACCTTCATACCCCTGCCTGACTGGCTGACCTTCATACCCCTGCCTGACTGGCTGACCTTCATACCCCTGCCTGACTGGCTGACCTGCATACCCCTGCCTGAATGGCTGACTATCATACCCCTGCCTGACTGGCTGACCTTCATACCCCTGCCTGACTGGCTTACTGTCATACCCCTGCCTGACTGGCTGACCTTCATACCCCTGCCTGACTGGCTGACCTTCATACCCCTGCCTGACTGGCTGACCTTCATACCCCTGCCTGCCTGACTGGCTGACTGTCATACCCCCGCCTGACTGGCTGACCTTCATACCCCTGCCTGACTGGCTGACCTTCATACCCCTGCCTGACTGGCTGACTATCATACCCCTGCCTGACTGGCTGACCTTCATACCCCTGCCTGACAGGCTGACCTTCATACCCCTGCCTGACTGGCTGACCTTCATACCCCTGCCTGACTGGCTGACCTTCATACCCCTGCCTGACAGGCTGACCTTCATACCCCTGCCTGACTGGCTGACCTTCATACCCCTGCCTGACTGGCTGACCTTCATACCCCTGCCTGACAGGCTGACCTTCATACCCCTGCCTGACAGGCTGACCTTCATACCCCTGCCTGACTGGCTGACTGTAATACCAAAAGGAGCAGGGTTCAAACCAAGTCTAGCCTCAGTGTACTGGCAGCTATAGATGGATTAGCTGACAACGTCATGAAAACCATGCGCACACATCAATGGGGAATAAGTCTGTGTGTCGTTGTGATTCTGGATGGCCAGATAGCTAGCAACAATGACAAGAAGCTGCCATGCGGGGAATCGTAGGTGACTCGTTTCAGCTAGTTTTATCTTTTTTCTTGATACCATGTCTTGTTTTGTGGTGTTTTGATTGATGTCACGTCTATGCTAATATGGCTAAAGTTCACTAGCTAGGTAACCAACAACTGTAACTATGTATTGGAGAGACAACAAGTGCTTATTGTGCACAATTATTTATCTTTTCAATAAACATTGGAGACTAAATATAGTTTAGATGTTGTCAACAATCTAAGCCAACCCCGCCATAGTTGTGCACGCTTTGGTTTTGTTGCCAAACAACCAACCCCTCTATAAAGAGGGGAAAAAAGTGTTGTGTCATCATGCCATTAGCGCTAATGTCGATTTAGCAAGTCACTACGTCCAATGAATGGAACGGTATCAAACCTATCGAAACCACATGTTTGACTCCGTTCCATTAATTCCATTCCAGCCATTACAATGAGCCCGTCCTCCTATAGCTCCTCCCACCAGTCACTATGTCCAATCCAGTGGAGCTCCTCCCACCACTCACTGTCCGATCACCCCTCAGGAGTATTGTGACCCTCTATTCTGCTGGATCCTGGCGGACATTTTGAAATATTATTTTATGGCATGCAAATAGGGTTGCAAATTCTGGTAACTTTCCAAAACATTTTTGGGATTTCTGGAAAACCAGTGAATTTTGGGACAGTTACCAGAATTTTGCAACCCTACATACAAAGATAGTTTTTAATCATAAAGTAGTTAGTGAACTGACTTTAATTGAACAAGGATTTCAATCTACCCCGATACTATCATACCCTTCAATGTAACACAAACCAAATTCAAGCTCCACTTAGGTCTAATTTAATACATCCACTGTCACCCACTTCCCTGTTTCATATCATCATTGAGGGTCGTTTTTTTTTTCTATATATATGACATTGATATAGATGTTCAGCCTTTTCTCCCAGGTAGCTCTTGGCCTGCTCTGCTGTCATGTCTGAGTCAGTCTTAACATCTTGTTGCAGAGGTATTCTCCTGTAATATCCCGTGACCTTTTACTTTCCCCATTGAGGTGAGAAGAATCGCTGAGCTGCAGAGAGCAGCAGGGTGTGTCCCAAACGGCACCCTTTTCCCTACATAGTGCACTACTTTTAACCAGATCCCTATTGGCCCTGGTCAAAAGTAGTGCACTACATAGGGAATAGGGTGCCGTTTTGGGACGCACACCCAGAGCTCTTAGGAGGAGTGGGGTGGAGGGGAATTGAGCTGCTCTACATCTATCTATCTCTCCCCAAGGAGGCTCACGTTTCTCTTTCCACCATTTATCTGAAAGCTATCATTTCCCGGGGATTCATAGTTGGAAAAATGACATTGATTCTGGGGACGATAGATGCTAAGTGTCCCTCTATCGACAGGCCTATTGACAGACCTGTGTAAATTGTGCATCTTATTACCCTCCGGGCAAAATGATACACCGTGTAAACCGGGAGCATCTAGTTAGCCGATGGCGGTTCCCTTCACCTTATTGGCTGCATCCCAAATGGCGCCCTATTCCCTATATAGTGCACTGCTTTTGACCACAGCTCTATGGGCCCTGGTCAAAAGTAGTGCACTATGTGTAGGGAATAGGGTGCCATTTGAGACTAAGAAATTTGTCTGGAAGTGTATCCCTAACTGAGCTGCCTGACTGTAACTGAGGAACACTTGTTGCCGTGGAAACACCTCATCAGTCTCTGTTTCGTTAAATACTTAAACACACTAAGGATGGAGACTGACTGGAGGATGGAGATTTAGTTAGTCCACCATGAAGAATCTTCTAATCTACATTTTCCCAAGCGATTTTGTTGCTATTTGTCATTTCTTTCACCTTATTTCTGCATTGTTGTAAAGCGTTGTTGGGTTTTTGGGAAAAGCTCTGTGTACAGTAAACCCTATGTAATGTTATCATTGGTTATGCTGGGAAAAATAAACGAGTGCACAACACAGAGGGGTTTTTGTCACGCATTGCAGTCACCTACAAATGCAACTCTGAAGGTGAAATTTAAATCTGTGGTTTAATCGGAGGGTGGTTGTAAATAGGAGATAGTCCTGTCTTGGGAAGTTTGCTGTAGCATTAAAATGACTTATGTGGAGCTTTATAAGTACTGTGTGTGATGCGGAGCAACTCGTTGGTTTTACAGGGAACCATTTCTCTCTGACTCGCTATTTAGGTTTATTGAATTTTTTAATCCTACCCCCATTGTAACACTGCCGGCTAGGATGTTAAATAATGCTCCACTGCCAGCCGTTTTCTCCATCTCAATTTTGTTTTATCGTAATACACAATTTAACCTTCAGAATAGCATTTGCAGGTTCATAACATTTGGAACAGGTGTCATTATTTTAACCAAGAGAGAGCTACAGTGTGACCCAATGTATCTGGGTTTGAAGTAATGCATACCATTAATCTATATGGCAATTCAGGAGCCATTACTTTCAGCATGCAGGCCAGTAATTCATTCTTATTGTTTAACACTTGTACCTAAGAGGGGCTGTTTGTTTCCGGTCCAGTTGTGCTCTCGGTGCTTTACCATCCTACAGAGACATGAAATAAAGCAAGGTTGTTACTCATGAAGTAGAATACTTTAGATCAGAGCACATGAAGCGTCACAGGTTATGAAGAGTGAAATGGGCTTCTGGGTATTTGGGCTGCCACATAGAAATGAAAGACTTTCCTATGTGATTATTTTACTTAATATTTACGTCATTTAACAGACGCTCTTATCCAGAGCGACTTACAAATTGGTGCATTCACCTTATAGCCAGTGGGATAACCACTTTACCAATACATCTTTTTAATGTATATTTTTTTCAATTTTGTGATATTTGTACTTTTATTTGTATTTTGTATTTTTCTAATTTTTTTATTTGTTATTTTTCTGAGCATATTTAGTTTTTTGAAAAAACAAAGGAAAATTCAAAATATGCTCGGAAAAATAACAAACAAAAAAATTATAAAAATAAAAAATAAAAATAAAAGTACGTTCAGAGACGACATCGAAAAAAGGGTCTCACTTTATGCTGATGACTTGCTTCTCTATATCTCAAACCCCGATGTATCCAGCATAATCATTATTCAGCATAATTATAAAATAATATAAATAAATAAAATATATATATATATACAGTGGGGGGAAAAAGTATTTAGTCAGCCACCAATTGTGCAAGTTCTCCCACTTAAAAATATGAGAGAGGCCTGTAATTTTTATCATAGGTACACGTCAACTATGACAGACAAAATGAGGGAAAAAAATCCAGAAAATCACATTGTAGGATTTTTTATGAATTTATTTGCAAATTATGGTGGAAAATAAGTATTTGGTCAATAACAAACGTTTCTCAATACTTTGTTATATACCCTTTGTTGGCAATGACACAGGTCAAACGTTTTCTGTAAGTCTTCACAAGGTTTTCACACACTGTTGCTGGTATTTTGGCCCATTCCTCCATGCAGATCTCCTCTAGAGCAGTGATGTTTTGGGGCTGTCGCTGGGCAACACGGACTTTCAACTCCCTCCAAAGATTTTCTATGGGGTTGAGATCCGGAGACTGGCTAGGCCACTCCAGGACCTTGAAATGCTTCTTACGAAGCCACTCCTTCGTTGCCCGGGCGGTGTGTTTGGGATCATTGTCATGCTGAAAGACCCAGCCACGTTTCATCTTCAATGCCCTTGCTGATGGAAGGAGGTTTTCACTCAAAATCTCACGATACATGGCCCCATTCATTCTTTCCTTTACACGGATCAGTCGTCCTGGTCCCTTTGCTGAAAAACAGCCCCAAAGCATGATGTTTCCACCCCCATGCTTCACAGTAGGTATGGTGTTCTTTGGATGCAACTCAGCATTCTTTGTCCTCCAAATACGACGAGTTGAGTTTTTACCAAAAAGTTATATTTTGGTTACATCTGACCATATGACATTCTCCCAATCCTCTTCTGGATCATCCAAATGCACTCTGGCACTGCAGGATTTGAGTCCCTGGCGGCGTAGTGTGTTACTGATGGTAGACTTTGTTACTTTGGTCCCAGCTCTCTGCAGGTCATTCACTAGGTCCCCCTGTGTGGTTCTGGGATTTTTGTTCACCGTTCTTGTGATCATTTTGACCCCACGGGTGAGATCTTGCGTGGAGCCCCAGATCGAGGGAGATTATCAGTGGTCTTGTATGTCTTCCATTTCCTAATAATTGCTCCCACAGTTGATTTCTTCAAACCAAGCTGCTTACCTATTGCAGATTCAGTCTTCCCAGCCTGGTGCAGGTCTACAATTTTGTTTCTGGTGTCCTTTGACAGCTCTTTGGTCTTGGCCATAGTGGAGTTTGGAGTGTGACTGTTTGAGGTTGTGGACAGGTGTCTTTTATACTGATAACAAGTTCAAACAGGTGCCATTAATACAGGTAACGAGTGGAGGACAGAGGAGCATCTTAAAGAAGAAGTTACAGGTCTGTGAGAGCCAGAAATCTCGCTTGTTTGTAGGTGACCAAATACTAATTTTCCACCATAATTTGCAAATAAATTCATAAAAAATCCTACAATGTGATTTTCTGGATTTTTTTCCCTCAATTTGTCTGTCATAGTTGACGTATACCTATGATAAAAATTACAGGCCTCTCTCATCTTTTTAAGTGGGAGAACTTGCACAATTGGTGGCTGACTAAATACTTTTTTCCCCCACTGTATATATATATATATATATATATATTATTTATTTATTTATTTATTTATATTATTTTATAATTATGCTGAATAATGATTATGCTGAATAACGTGAATTACAGTTGAGTTTTCTGGATGTTTCTCTCTTAAAGATGCAGCGACTAAACCACACAGGACAGAGAGTTAAACTCACCAAAGCCTGGCCTGGTGTTCCCTGTTTGAGCGGTGCCCAAAAGATTCAAGATCAAAATCTAACATCCCACCATAACTTGGGCCTAAATACACATTGCTCTGCCAACTGGAAGCATAGTACAAGACAGGATGGATGATATGTCATCCTAGTTATTATCACTACCTGAAATCATATTATTGTTCCCTGGTTCAATTAAACGTTGCCTTTTGTTTGTAGGCGTTGAAATTCTTAACTACACCACAGTGCATGTTTAGTGGCTAGTTACAATAGCAGAATGATCTCAATGCGCTGTAAAGTCACCAATGCTTTCTAACACTGGGATCGGAATCCAACTGTGCTGCTGTTCCGTGTCCAACCTCATTGTTCCCCAGGATAAATGAGTGACTTCCACATTATGCAGTGAACCCTAATTCTCTTTGATTAGTAGTGAGTTAGATGATAGTGACCCATTGAAATTGGTCATCAGCATAAATAACGAGCGAATGAACTGATGAAATGCAAACTCGCCGGCCGTCATAAATCAAGTGAAATCCACTAGGCTGTGGAAGTGGGTGGAATTAGAAGTCCATGGTCCTATTTATTATGTTGCTGGTGTAGGAGACAGTGTGATAAATCAACCCTGAGAGTCCCCTTCAGTAGGGCGGGGCCGGCGGAGTAAGTCTGCCTGCAAATTGCTTTGTGTATGCCCCTAATTGTTTCTTAAATAACAGTCCTTTTGGAAGGCATCTTGGAGTGGTAGACTACGAGGAAGGGTCAGCGAATGTCTTAAACGTCTAACCTTGTGCTGTGTTTCAGCTAGTCACTCAAAGCATCTCTCTTTCTCTTTTCCATTCCCTTCTGTGTGAAGTTAAAGGTTAAGGTATAGCTAGTTTAATGGGCTGTGTGTGAAGTTAATGGTTAAGGTATAGCTAGTTTAATGGGCTGTGTGTGAAGTTAAAGGTTAAGGTATATCTAGTTTAATGGGCTGTGTGTGAAGTTAAAGGTTAAGGTATATCTAGTTTAATGGGCTGTGTGTGAAGTTAATGGTTAAGGTATATCTAGTTTAATGTGCTGTGTGTGAAGTTAATGGTTAAGGTATAGATAGTTTAATGGGCTGTGTGTGAAGTTAATGGTTACGGTATATCTAGTTTAATGTGCTGTGTGTGAAGTTAATGGTTAAGGTATAGATAGTTTAATGGGCTGTGTGTGAAGTTAAAGGTTAAGGTATATCTAGTTTAATGTGCTGTGTGTGAAGTTAATGGTTAAGGTATAGATAGTTTAATGGGCTGTGTGTGAAGTTAAAGGTTAAGGTATAGCTAGTTTAATGGGCTGTGTTTGAAGTTAATGGTTAAGGTATAGCTAGTTTAATGTGCTGTGTGTGAAGTTAATGGTTAAGGTATAGCTAGTTTAATGGGCTGTGTTTGAAGTTAATGGTTAAGGTATAGCTAGTTTAATGGGCTGTGTGTGAAGTTAAAGGTTAAGGTATATCTAGTTTAATGGGCTGTGTGTGAAGTTAATGGTTAAGGTATAGATAGTTTAATGGGCTGTGTGTGAAGTTAATGGTTAAGGTATATCTAGTTTAATGGGCTGTGTGTGAAGTTAATGGTTAAGGTATAGATAGTTTAATGGGCTGTGTGTGAAGTTAATGGTTAAGGTATATCTAGTTGAATGGGCTGTGTGTGAAGTTAATGGTTAAGGTATATCTAGTTTAATGTGCTGTGTGTGAAGTTAATGGTTAAGGTATAGATAGTTTAATGGGCTGTGTGTGAAATTAATGGTTACGGTATATCTAGTTTAATGTGCTGTGTGTGAAGTTAATGGTTAAGGTATATCTAGTTTAATGTGCTGTGTGTGAAGTTAATGGTTAAGGTATAGCTAGTTTAAAGGGCTGTGTGTGAAGTTAAAGGTTAAGGTATATCTAGTTTAATGTGCTGTGTGTGAAGTTAATGGTTAAGGTATATCTAGTTTAATGGGCTGTGTGTGAAGTTAATGGTTAAGGTATATCTAGTTTAATGGGCTGTGTGTGAAGTTAATGGTTAAGGTATAGATAGTTTAATGGGCTGTGTGTGAAGTTAAAGGTTAAGGTATAGCTAGTTTAATGGGCTGTGTGTGAAGTTAATGGTTAAGGTATAGATAGTTTAATGGGCTGTGTGTGAAGTTAAAGGTTAAGGTATATCTAGTTTAATGGGCTGTGTGTGAAGTTAATGGTTAAGGTATATCTAGTTTAATGGGCTGTGTGTGAAGTTAAAGGTTAAGGTATATCTAGTTTAATGGGCTGTGTGTGAAGTTAAAGGTTAAGGTATATCTAGTTTAATGTGCTGTGTGTGAAGTTAATGGTTAAGGTATAGACAGTTTAATGGGCTGTGTGTGAAGTTAAAGGTTAAGGTATATCTAGTTTAATGGGCTGTGTGTGAAGTTAATGGTTAAGGTATATCTAGTTTAATGGGCTGTGTTTGAGAATGATTTTCTAACTAGTGCTGCACCTTGGCTTTGTTTATTCTCTTTTCAAACTACCCTGAAACTAACGCTTAACTACATTCAAATGTGCAGTATATCAGTTTTGAAGATATTATGTAAAATATACACTAGGTGGTCAACATATGATCTTCTGCTCATTATCCTTTAATATATTTCAATATAATAATATTTGAAAAACACATTTCAATAAAGCTCTATCTGCTTCTATCAAGGTCCGGTTCTCTAGAGTCGCTTTACTGGTGTTTGTTCACAGTCACACTGTTGCGTCATATGTCCCTGCGGTGATTTTTCTTTTTCCCTCTCAAATAATGCAATTAAATGGATGAAATTAAATTACTTTAACTTTTTGAGGCATGTAATAGCAATCAGCCCTCTTCAGCAAAGAGAGAAGTGCAGCTAATGAACGAGAATACTGGAGTCGTCATAGGCTACTGCTAGTCATTAAATTACTACTCCAAGTGTGCGTACCAAATAGCACCCTATTCCCTATATAGGGCACTACTTTTGACCAGATCCCATATTGGCCCTGGTCGAAAGTAGTACACTATACACGGAATAGGGTGCCATTGGGGATGCATGCCAACGAATATAACTCCTTGAATTCGGTCCAGGAACTTCATCTATATTTATAGAGCAGTAAGCATCAACAGGGCTCTCAAATCACCAGGGCTCTCACCTACCAGGGCTCTCACCTAGCAGGGCTCTCAAATCACCAGGGCTATCACCTACCAGGGCTCTCACCTAGCAGGGCTCTCAAATCACCAGGGCTCTCACCTAGCAGGGCTCTCAAATCACCAGGGCTCTCACCTAGCAGGGCTCTCAAATCACCAGGGCTATCACCTAGCAGGGCTCTCACCTAGCAGGGCTCTCACCTAGCAGGGCTCTCAAATCACCAGGGCTCTCACCTAGCAGGGCTCTCAAATCACCAGGGCTCTCACCTAGCAGGGCTCTCAAATCACCAGGGCTCTCACCTAGCATGGCTCTCAACCTAGCAGGGCTCTCACCTAGCAGGGCTCTCACCTAGCAGGGCTCTCACCTAGCAGGGCTCTCAAATCACCAGGGCTCTCAACCTAGCAGGGCTCTCAAATCACCAGGGCTATCACCTAGCAGGGCTCTCACCTAGCAGGGCTCTCACCTAGCAGGGCTCTCAACCTAGCAGGGCTCTCACCTAGCAGGGCTCTCAAATCACCAGGGCTCTCAACCTAGCAGGGCTCTCAACCTAGCAGGGCTCTCACCTAGCAGGGCTCTCAAATCACCAGGGCTCTCAACCTAGCAGGGCTCTCACCTAGCAGGGCTCTCAAATCACCAGGGCTCTCAACCTAGCAGGGCTCTCAACCTAGCAGGGCTCTCACCTAGCAGGGCTCTCAAATCACCAGGGCTCTCAACCTAGCAGGGCTCTCACCTAGCAGGGCTCTCAACCTAGCAGGGCTCTCACCTAGCAGGGCTCTCACCTAGCAGGGCTCTCACCTAGCAGGGCTCTCACCTAGCAGGGCTCTCACCTACCAAGAAATGTAGTGTTTCCAGGGTATTTAACATTAAGATGCCAGTTAAAATATTTGTTGTGTTCTTCTTTGAAATGGCTGCGGTGGTCAAGCAATGTCAATAAATGGCCCTTCTCAACTTCTAGCCAGTAGGAGTGATGAAGGGCCTCGGTGATCGATGCTCAGATCTGTGGCAGGACAGCCCTGTGTGTGTCTGTGTGTGTGTGTGTTCCGTCCTTCTGGTGACATTCAGCCTGTATGTAGGCTAGACGTTTGACTTTAAATAATGCTCCTCCTGTGCAGTCTGGGAGCAAGAGCAATGATGGTGTGGACTTTTGTGACATTGCGTCAGTGCCAAGTTGACTGACCCTCTGACTGATTGCTCCCTCTCTCTCCTCTTCTCGCCTTGTCAATACGCATCCACTTGTCTGATGGAGTCACCTCAGGGCAGGGCGGCTGACACCATGGTGTCTTTATTTCCTGCAGCAATCCTTATAGAGCACACATCAATGGTGATTAATACAGTGACAGACAAGGAGGCCTCAAGGAGGTTGAGGTTAACCCTGTACTGCAAGCCACACAGGCCAGCCACACAAGCCAGCACTGTTACTACCACTGCCACACACAGACACAAGCACGAACATACAGCGCTCATCTCTGCTTACAATGCTACTTAGGGTTGAAAGGTTAACCAAGAGAAAAGTAATACCATAGTTAAAACCCTTGTCTTTTTGAGGGGCCGCTTATTAAACCAGCTACTGATTTAACCCTGTTTGATTCTACATAGCACATTTTCTTCTAAGAATATGAAGATATAAATCAAAGGTATTTAGATTTGATTGATGGAAACATATTATATTATATTTGGTAGTCCTATACTGTCCTAGCTATTTCAAAGGGAAATGGTATAGCATCGCTCACAGCTGGGTATGGCGTGCCGTTATTAAATCTGGTGGTTCTTCTAATGTAAATTTATGGCATTCATTACTCAAAGAATTTCCATGTCCAGGTGTTGCATCTGTTTGGCGTCAGCTAGGGGTCACTTTGATTTATTAATAAAGCATAGTTTCATCTGGATGAAAAATTGTGACATATTGTCAGGGCAGCAACTAGCTAGCACACAGAGCACACACACACACACACACACACACACACACACACACACACACACACACACACACAAAAGAAAGATAGAGTGAAGTGGTGGGGAAACGGGGAGACAGGGGAAGGGGGGGATACAGGGGGGGGAGACGGGGAGACAGAGAGCGAGAGAGAGAGAGAGGGGGCGGGGAGCGGGGGGGAGAGAGAGGGGGGAGACAAAGTTAGAAAGAGAGTGGGATGGGGGGACAGAGAGAGAGACCGACTCTCTAGGCTGCATATGGGATCTTCTCATTATGTCTGATTACCTGATTAATTAAAGTACATCTTAATAATCAAATGATAGAGGAGGTAAGCCAACAGACTCTGGAACCATCTGGGTCATTCATAACCATATGTTCACACTTTGTTGCTGTGATGTGAAGTCATGAAAACAGGGGAATGAATGTTGCTGTTTTTATTGCTGCTGCTGTTGGGTAGGCTATAAATAATGTTTTTAAAGATTTTTTCAGCTGATTTCCAACATAACTATTGCAACACAAAACCTCTCCCTCTCTGTTCTCACATGGAGGTGATTGTCATTTTGTGCCTGTGGATACTCAGAACCCCTTGGTACCTTGTGACACGTGCCAGGCCACTGGGGTCACCACGATTAAGTGCCATCGATACTAACACATCTGAGAGAGAGAGAGAGAGAGAGATGAGAGAGAGAGAGAGAGTGAGAGAGAGAGAGAGAGAGAGAGAGAGAGAGAGAGAGAGAGAGAGAGAGAGAGAGAGAGAGAGTGAGAGAGAGAGAGAGAGAGAGAGAGAGAGAGAGAGAGAGAGAGAGAGAGAGAGACGAGAGAGAGAGAGAGAGAGAGAGAGAGAGAGAGAGAGAGAGAGAGAGAGAGAGAGAGAGAGAGAGAGAGAGAGAAGGTCATCCATCCATCTGGGCTAGCCTCTGTAATTAGACTGACAGCTCTGAAAATGTGGCCTGATGCAGATATGTCTTGTGCCTCGAGAACACAAATTAAAAGAGTTAATGACGAGAGCAGTACGGGGAGGTGGGAGCAGCACCTGGGGAACTCGAGGGGACACCAGTCTGATTGGTGACATTTGCTATTATGACCTTTAGAGAAAGACCTCCAGGACCTAGACACCTATGGCCCCACAGACAGTGTTCCACTGACTGATCACTGACTGGAGGGGTATAGTTGATCACTGACTGAAGAGAATAATTGATCACTGACTGGAGGGGAATAGTTGATCACTGACTGGAGGGGTATAGTTGACCATTAACTGATCACTGACTGGAGGGGTATAGTTGATCACTGACTGGAGGGGAATAGTTGATGAGTGACTGAAGGGGAATAGTTGATCACTGAAATGGAGGGGTACAGTTGATGACTGAATGGAGGGGTATAGTTGATCACTAACTGTAGGGGTATAGTTGATCACTAGCTGGAGTGGTATAGTTGATCACTGCTTGAGTGGTATAGTTGACCAATGACTAAAAGGTATAGTTGACCACTGTCTGGGTGGGTATAGTTGACTCTAAGTTATCTCTAGTGTTTAACTGTCAATCCATCTGTTTTTGATGAGGGATACATAGAGTGAATTGTCACTGAAAATAATAATAGAGATCAGTGGTGACTGATGCCACACTGATACAGTTTCATCAGTTATTCACTTTAACATTAAACAGTTTCATTTGGTCCCATTATGGTTAAAAAAATATATATACACTGAACAAAAACATAAACGCAACATGCAAAAATGTCAAGGATTGTACTGAGTTACAGTTGATACAAGGAGTGTGACACATCTCTTAGCATAGAGTTGATCAGGCTGTTGATTGTGGCCTGTGGAATGCTGTCCCACTATGGAACACGCTGTCGTACACGTTGATCCAGAGCATCCCAAACATGCTCAATGGGTGAAATGTCTGGTGAATATGTGTGCTATGGAAAAACTGGGACATGTTCAGCTTCCAGGAATTGTGTACAGATCCTTGCGACATGGGGCCGTACATTATCAAGCTGAAACATGAGGTGATGTCGGATGAATGATACGACAATGGGCCTCAGGATATTTTTACATTTTTAGTCATTTAGCAGACGCTCTTATCCAGAGCGACTTACAGGAGCAATTAGGGTTAAGTGCCTTGCTCAAGGCACATCGACAGATTTTTCACCTAGTCGGCTCGGGGATTAGAACCAGCGACCTTTCGGTTACCGGCACAACGCTCTTACCCACTAAGCTACCTGCCGCCCTATATTGTCACGGTATCTCTGTACATTCAAATTGCCATCGATGAAATGCAATTGTGTTTGTTGTCCGTAGCTTATGCCTGCCCATACCATAACCCCACCGCCACCATGGGGCACTCTGCTCACAACGTTGACATCAGCAAACCGCTTGCCCACATGACTCCATTCACAATCTCTGCCATCTGCCCGGTAGAGTTGAAACCGGGACTCATCTGTGAAGAGCACACTTCTCCAGCGTTCCAGTGGTCATGAAAGGTGAGTATTTGCCAACTGAAGTCGGTTACGACGCCGAACTGCAGTCAGGTCAAGACCCTGGTGAGGACGACGAGCACACAGATGAGCTTCCCTGAGACGGTTTCTGGCAGTTTGTGCAGAAATTCTTTGGTTGTGCAAAACCCACAGTTTCATCAGCTGTCCCGGGTGGCTGGTCTCAGACGATCCCGCAGGTGACGAAGCCGGATGTGGAGGTCCAGTGTGGTTACATGTGGTCTACGGTTGTGAGGCCAGTTGGACATACTGCCAAATTTCCTAAACCGGCTTATGGTAGAGAAATTAACCTTCAATTTTCTGGCAACAGCTCTGGTGGACATTCCTGCAGTCAGCATACCAAATGCATGCTCCCTCAAAACTTGAGACATCTTTGGCATTGTGTTGTTTTTGAGTGGCTTTTTTATTGTCCCTAGCACAACGTTCACCTGTTTAATCAGCTTCTTGATATGCCACACCTGTCAGGTGGATGGATTATCTTGTCAAATGAGAAATGCTGACTGACATGGATATAAACAAGTTTATGCACACAATTTCAGAGAAAAAGTTTTTTTGCGCGTAGATAAAATGTCTGCAAACTTTTAATTTCAGCTCATGAAACATGGGCCCAACACTTTACATGCTACCAACTGAGCCATACAGGACCACATTAAACACAATTGTGTTGATTTGATCATGACTTTCCTCAGCAATAATATATAGTATTTTCAAATCACACAAAGCTTGATGCTCTGTAATTATAATAATAATATGCCATTTAGCAGACGCTTTTATCCAAAGCGACTTACAGTCATGCGTGCATACATTATTTTTTTTTTGTGTATATTTACATTTACATTTTAGTCATTTAGCAGACGCTCTTATCCAGAGCGACTTACAGGAGCAATTAGGGTTAAGTGCCTTGCTCAAGGGCACATTTACGTCATTTAGCAGACGCTCTTATCCAGAGCGACTTACAAATTGGTGCATTCACCCTATAGCCAGTGGGATAACCACTTTACAATTATTTTTATTTTATTTTTTATATTTATTTTTTTTTGGGGGGGGGGGGGTAGAAGGATTACTTTATCCTATCCCAGGTGTTCCTTAAAGAGGTGGGGTTTCAAATGTCTCCGGAAGGTGGTGAGTGACTCCGCTGTCCTGGCGTCGTGAGGGAGCTTGTTCCACCATTGGGGTGCCAGAGCAGCGAACAGTTTTGACTGGGCTGAGCGGGAACTATGCTTCCGCAGAGGAAGGGGAGCCAGCAGGCCAGAGGTGGATGAACGCAATGCCCTCGTTTGGGTGTAGGGACTGATCAGAGCCTGAAGGTACGGAGGTGCCGTTCCCCTCACTGCTCCATAGGCAAGCACCATGGTCTTGTAACGGATGCGAGCTTCAACTGGAAGCCAGTGGAGTGTGCGGAGGAGGGGGGTGACGTGAGAGAACTTGGGAAGGTTGAACACCAGACGGGCTGACAAATAAGGTGGTCCCGGGGATCGAACCCACTACCTTGGCGTTCCAAGCGCCGTGCTCTACCAGCTGAGCTACAGAGGACCACGATCAGCATTAAGAAGATCATATTTCTAATCACTATTTACTGCGATTTTAAGTTCCTCAAATTACAGCATGCAGCAGACACGATTTAACAGTAGAGCTGCTCATTTCAGCTTGACTCGAGTCCACGCCCCTTCAATAGCTGACAAATTAGAACCTTTCTTGACGACACAATTTAGGGCACGCTAATCGGATTTGACAAGGGCATATTATGCACAACCAATATGCATAATTCACCCCCGTAAAATGGAACGTATAAAATTGGAAATAAAGCAAAGAGAGACAAAGTAGATTTACACGGTTCGCTAGTTTGAATATCTGGTATCATATTCTCTCACATATCCTCTCACGCAGCGCCGCACTAGCTGCCTGGCTGGCTGCGTGAAAAGAGAGCACAGAAGTGTAACAATGGATATCAGTAGAAAATGCTTTAAAGTTAAAGCTGATGGATGGCTTGTCAAAAGAAATAATTGTGAAAGTGGGTCTGCGTGCTTAGAGCCTGGAGAGCGGGATCTAGTGTAGAGCAGAGCAGGAGCAGAGGATGATGGGTAGTGACAGGGGTCTGTCAACGTAGTGGCTGCCCAGAGTAGTGTGAAGACTGGGGCCTGTGACCCAAATGGCACCATTTTCCCCTACGTAGTGCACTACTTTTGACCAGGGCCCTCTGGTCAAAAGTAGTGCACTATATAGGGAAAAGGTTGCAATTTGGGATGCGGCCTGGAGCTAGAAGGTGGCTGGCAGAACAAGAACAGAGCAGGATGGCTGTCAGAGCAAGAAAGTGCATTTAATACATCCAGAAGAAAAGGAATACGCCTGTCAGGCCTGCTCAGCCATTCTCAGAGAGAAAAGGGGGAAAAGGAACATGGTGACGTAGGTAGAGACCGACTGGGACTGGGTCATGTCTGCAGGGTGGTTACTGGGCTGGGATTGGGACTCGCTGGTTTGTTACAGGTACATATGTCTACTAGTCCTTTCCAGGGAGAGAAATCATCAGCCAGTCTGGGTAATGTCTGCGTGGTGGTTACTGGGCTGGTTGAAGGTACAGTACTAGTCTTTTAGGGAGACAGATCGTCGGCTAGTCATGTGTACTAGGTTGCGTCCCAAATGGCACCCTATTCCCTATATAGTGTGCAATGTTTGACCAGGGCGCATGGCTCTGTTCAAAAGTAGTGCACTATATAGGAAAATGGTGCCATTTGGGACGTAGCATAGTCTATACCAGTTATTGTTCCACCCCCCCCACCCACCCCATCCCACCACCCCCACCACCCACCCCATCCCACCACCCCCACCATCACCTCTCTCTCTATCAATGTAATTCAATAAAGCCTGTTATCTTTGAAGAGCATAGCTTTGACCTTGTGGTAGGCAGGCCCTGGGTTGTTTTATAGTTAACCTGCATGTATATACTGTATATGGAATTGAACTAATACAGTAAACTCTTATTCATTTGTAGATTGTTGAGGTCAATAGCAAGACAGTACTCCTCTGTGTGTGGTTTGTGTGTGTGTGTGTGTGTGTGTGTGTGTGTGTGTGTGTGCGTGCGTGCGTTTGTGTGTGCGTGCGTGTGTGTGCAGCCGTGTGTGCGTGCGTGCGTGTGTGTGTGTGTGAGTGTGTGTGTGTGTGCGTGTTTTATAAAAGTGTCCAGGTGTTTTATTGGAGGGTTGGTATATAGACAGACAGTTCACAGGACATAGAGGGGTCTCACAGAGAAAGGCTGTAAAGAGGGGTCTCACAGAGAAAGGCTGTAAAGAGGGGTCTCACAGAGAAAGGCTGTAAAGAGGGGTCTCACAGAGAAAGGCTGTAAAGAGGGGTCTCAGAGAAAGGCTGTAAAGAGGGGTCTCACAGAGAAAGGCTGTAAAGAGGGGTCTCACAGAGAAAGGCTGTAAAGAGGGGTCTCACAGAGAAAGGCTGTAAAGAGGGGTCTCACAGTGAAAGGCTGTAAAGAGGGGTCTCACAGAGAAAGGCTGTAAAGAGGGGTCTCACAGAGAAAGGCTGTAAAGAGGGGTCTCACAGAGAAAGGCTGTAAAGAGGGGTCTCACAGAGAAAGGCTGTAAAGAGGGGTCTCACAGAGAAAGGCTGTAAAGAGGGGTCTCACAGTGAAAGGCTGTAAAGAGGGGTCTCACAGAGAAAGGCTGTAAAGAGGGGTCTCATTGAGAAAGGCTGTAAAGAGGGGTCTCACAGAGAAAGGCTGTAAAGAGGGGTCTCACAGTGAAAGAATGTAAAGAGGGGTCTCACAGAGAAAGGCTGTAAAGAGGGGTCTCACAGAGAAAGGCTGTAAAGAGGGGTCTCACAGAGAAAGGCTGTAAAGAGGGGTCTCACAGAGAAAGGCTGTAAAGAGGGGTCTCACAGAGAAAGGCTGTAAAGAGGGGTCTCACAGAGAAAGGCTGTAAAGAGGGGTCTCACAGAGAAAGGCTGTAAAGAGGGGTCTCATTGAGAAAGGCTGTAAAGAGGGGTCTCACAGAGAAAGGCTGTAAAGAGGGGTCTCACAGAGAAAGGCTGTAAAGAGGGGTCTCATTTACATTTACATTTTAGTCATTTAGCAGACGCTCTTATCCAGAGCGACTTACAGTTAGTGAGTGCATACATTTTAAAAAAATGTTTTATTGAGAAAGGCTGTAAAGAGGGGTCTCAAAGAGAAAGGAAAAGCTGTAAAGAGGGGTCTCATTGAGAAAGGAAAAGCTGTTTGCGCTGTCAATTTGACAAAGGGGAAGTCGACAAGCCAGTGATCCGAGCTCAGAGATGACACTTTACAAATTCTGCAATAATCATGACAAACAAGAAAAGGCACTGCAGGCGGTGCGTTATCAATAATCAGAACAAATCAAATCAAATGTATTGGTCACATACACATATTTAGCAGATGTTATTGCAGGTGTAGTGAAATGCTTGTGTTCCTAGCTCCAACAGTGCAGTAGTATCTAACAATTCACAACACACACAAATCTAAAAGTTAAAGAATGGAATTAAGAAATATATAAATATTAGGACGAGCAATGTCAGAGTGGCATTGATTAAATACAGTATAATAGAATACAGTATATACATATGAGATGAGTAAAGCAGTATGTAAACATTATTAAAGTGACTAGTGTTCAATTATTAAAGTGGCCAGTGATTCCATGTCTATGTATATAGGGCAGCAGCCTCTAATGTGCAGGGTTGAGTAGCAGGGTGGTAGCCAGCTAGCGATGGCTATTTAACAGTCTGATGGCCTTGAGATAGAAGCTGTTTTTCAGTCTCTCGGTCCCAGCTTTGATGCACCTGTACTGACCTCGCCTTCTGGATGATAGCGGGGTGAACAGGCCGTTGCTCAGGTGGTTGATGTCCATGATGATCTTTTTGGCCTTCCTGTGACATCGGGTGCTGTAGGTGTCCTGGAGGGCAGGCAGTGTGCCCCCGGTGATGTGTTGGGCAGACCGCACCACCCCCTGGAGAGCCCTGCAGTTGCGGGCGGTGCAGTTGCCGTACCAGGCGGTGATACAGCCGGACAGGTTTCTCTAAAAGTTTCTGAGGGTCTTATGGGCCAAGCTGAATTTCTTCAGGCTCCTGAGGTTGAAGAGACGCTGTTGCGCCTTCTTCACCACACTGTCTGTGTGGGTGGACCAATTCAGATTGTCAGTGATGTGTACGGCGAGAAACTTGAAGCTTTCCACCTTCTCCACTGCGGTCCCCTCGATGTGGATAGGGGCGTGCTCCCTTTGCTGTTTCCTGAAGTCCACGATCATCTCCTTCGTTTTTGTTGACGTTGAGGGAGATGTTATTTTCCTGGCACCACTCCGCCAGGGCCCTCACCTCCTCCCTGTAGGCTGTCTGGTCATTGTTGGTAATCAGGCCTACCACTGTTGTGTTGTCTACAAACTTGATGATTGAGTTGGAGGCGTGTGTGGCCACGCAGTCATGGGTGAACAGGGAGTACAGGAGGGGGCTGAGCACGCACCCTTGTGGGGCCCCTGTGTTGAGGATCAGCGTAGTGGAGGTGTTGTTTCCTACCTTCACCACCTGGGTGCGGCCCATCAGGAAGTCCAGGACCCAGTTGCACAGGGCGGGGTTCAGACACGGGGCCCCGAGCTTAATGATGAGCTTGGAGGGTACTATGGTGTTGAAGGCTGAGCTATAGTCAATGAACAGTATTCTGACGTAGGTATTCCTCTTGTCCAGATGGCATAGGGCAGTGTGCAGTGCGATGGCAATTGCATCGTCTGTGGATCTATTGGGGCGGTAAGCAAATTGAAGTGGGTCTAGGGTGTCAGGTAAGGTAGAGGTCATATACTGTATGATCCTTATCTAGCCTCTCAAAGCACTGCATGATGACAGAAGTGAGTGCTATAGTCATTTAGTTCAGTCACCTTTACTTTCTTGGTTACAGGAACAATGGTGGACATCTTGAAGCAAGTGGGGACAGCATTACATTTACATTTTACATTTTAGTCATTTAGCAGACGCTCTTATCCAGAGCGACTTACAGTTAGTGAGTGCATACATTTTTTTAAATTTTCATACTGGTCCCCCGTGGGAAACGAACCCACAGCCCTGGCATTGCAAACGCCATGCTCTACCAACTGAGCTACGCGGGACTGGGATAGAGAGAGATTGAATATGTCCGTAACCACTCCAGCCAGCTGGTCTGTGCATGCTCTGAGGACGCGGCTAGGGATGCCGTCTGGGGCGGCAGCCTTGCGAGGGTTAACACGGTTAAATGTCTTACTCACGTCGGCCACGGAGAACGAGAGCCTACAGCTTCAAAATGCAGAGACAAAATATGAATCGCTCATATAATGACATTAAGAAAACATTGTGACTATTTTAGTGGTGAACTTTTTGACTCCAAGATTAGAATAGTAACGTAGACACAGGAAGTCTGGAAGCAAGTGCAGTGTGAGTTTAATGAAAATGAACATGGAACTAATACAAAACAAGAGAAGCTTCTAACAAGGAAAACATAAACAATATTACCTGATGACTGACAGAACAGAGTGCTAGAAACATGGTAAGTAATCAAGGTAGTAATAAAGTCCATGTGTGACTGATGATTGGGCGCAGGTGTGCGTAATAATGGTTGCCAGGTGTGCGTAATAATGGGTTGCCAGGTGTGCGTAATAATGGTCGCCAGGTGTGCGTAATGATGGGTTGCCAGGACCGGTGGTTAGGCACACATGTGGTCCTCTGTAGCTCAGCTGGTAGAGCACGGTGCTTGTAACGCCAAGGTAGTGGGTTCGATCCCCAGGGACCACCCATACACAAAAATGTATGCACGCATGACTGTAAGTCGCTTTGAATACCAATTACGCACAAACAACAACGTGCGTAAAAGGACAATAGCGCACACAGTGCGGACTCTCGAAAACAACAAAAACACGAGAGTAAATACGAGAGCAATAGCTAGACAATAACCAATCACACATAACACCTGACCCAACACACGATAACTAAATAGGAAACCAAATCAAACACTAACAAGGGACAGGTGTACAAACAGACAAAACCAAACCAACATGAAACATCGAACGGTGGTAGCTAGTACTCCGGGGACGACGACCGCCGAAGCCTGCCCGAACAAGGAGGAGGAGCAGCCTCGGCCGAAACCGTGACAGTACCCCCCCCCTTGACGCGCGGCTCCAGCCGTGCGCCGATCCCGGCCTCGGGGACGACCAGGACGACGCGGAGCAGGGCGCGTAGGATGACCCCGATGGAACTCGGTCAGCAGGGACAGGTCTAATATGTCCCTCCTCGGCACCCAGCACCGCTCCTCCGGGCCGTACCCCACCCACTCCACGAGATATTGGAGACCCCCCATCCGGCGTCTAGAATCCAGGATGGACCTCACAGTGTACGCCGGAGCCCCCTCGATGTCCAACGGGGGCGGAGGAGTCTCCTCTATCTCATAGTCCTGGAGTGGACCAGCCACCACCGGCCTGAGGAGAGACACATGGAACGAGGGGTTAATATTTCTGTAATCAATAGGCAGTTCTAACCTGTAACACACCTCGTTCAACCTCCTCAGGACTTTGAATGGCCCCACAAACCGCCGACCCAGCTTCCGGCAGGGCAGGCGGAGGGGCAGGTTTCTGGTCGAGAGCCAGACTCGATCTCCAGGTGCGTATACAGGCCCCTCACTGCGGTGGAGATCGGCGCTCGTCTTATGCCGACGGATGGCCCGCTGCAGATGAACGTGGGCAGCGTTCCATGTCTCCTCCGAGCGCCGCACCCACTCATCCACCGCAGGGGCCTCGATCTGGCTCTCGTGCCAAGGTGCCAGA
The DNA here is from genome assembly GCF_964263955.1 of Coregonus lavaretus. NCBI lineage: Eukaryota > Metazoa > Chordata > Actinopteri > Salmoniformes > Salmonidae > Coregonus > Coregonus lavaretus. Next base: position 13,771 of record NW_028160518.1, on the reverse strand, counting down.
ACCGGCTGGTACCCTAACACACACTGGAAAGGGGTTAGTTGGGTGGAGGAGTGGCGGAGAGAGTTCTGTGCCATCTCGGCCCACGGAACGTATCTCGCCCACTCCTCCGGCCGGCCCTGGCAATAAGACCTCAGAAACCTACCCACATCCTGGTTGACACGTTCAACCTGCCCATTACTCTCCGGGTGGTAACCCGAGGTAAGGCTCACCGAAACCCCCAACCGTTCCATAAAGGCTCTCCACACTCTGGAGGTGAACTGGGGGCCTCGATCAGACACTATATCCTCGGGTACCCCGTAATGCCGGAAGACATGGGTAAACAGAGCCTCAGCGGTCTGTAGGGCAGTAGGGAGACCCGGCATGGGAAGGAGACGACAGGCCTTCGAGAACCGATCCACAACGACCAGGATGGTAGTATTCCCCTGTGAGGGGGGAAGGTCTGTAACAAAGTCCACCGAGAGGTGGGACCAGGGTCGTTGTGGAACGGGCAGGGGTTGTAGCTTACACCTGGGCAAATGTCTGGGCGCCTTACACTGTGCACACACCGAACAGGAGGAGACATAAACCCTCACATCCCCAATGCGTGGCCTGCCTACACCTCCACCGGGGGACCTTCCCCAACACCTAGCCGCGGTGTGCCCTCCACGGCCACAGTTGGTGCAGGGAACGGCCCCCCTCGGGTTCCTACTCCTCCGTTCTCTAGCGCCAGCACCTCCGAGCTCCATAGGGCTCGGCTCGGAGGTGCCGGAAGGTGGAATGGACACCCCACCCGGGACGTCCACGGGTGGCGAGCAGGGTGTCCAGCCGAATGGCCATGTCGACCAGTTGGCCAAACGACAACGTGGTATCCCTGCACGCCAACTCTCTCTGGACGTCCTCCCGGAGGCTGCAGCAGAAGTGGTCTATGAGGGCCCGCTCATTCCACCCTGCATCTGCCGCTAGAGTCCGGAACTCCAAAGCAAAATCCTGTGCGCTCCTCATCCCCTGTCGGAGGTAGAATAGACGCTCCCCCGCCGCCTTCCCTTCTGGTGGATGGTCAAACACGGCACGGAAGCGGCGGGAGAACTCCGCGTAGGTAATAGTAGCGGCGTCTATTCTCCTCCATTCGGCGTTGGCCCACTCCAACGCCTTGCCGGTGAGACAGGAGATGAGGGCGGAGACGCTCTCGTGTCCCGAGGGCGCCGGGTGTACGGTGGCGAGGTAGAGCTCCACTTGCAGCAGGAACCCTTGACACCCGGCAGCGGAGCCGTCGTACGCCCTCGGGAGCGAGAGCCGAATCCTGCTGGGTTCCGGAAGGGGGACAGGAGGACTGACCGATGGGGATGGTCCGGTAGGTGGGGGCGTGGGTACCCCGCTGCTTTCCCATCGGTGGAGAGTGTTCATCACCCGATCCAGGGCGTGACCGATCTGGTTGATCCTGTCCTCCTGCCCACGCAGACGGTCCTCCATGATGTCCGTTGGCGCGGTTGCTCCTGCTGATTCCATGGGTGATGTGTGATTCTGCCAGTAGCTGAGTGTAGATGCGGTGTGGAAATCAAGCGCAGGAAACACGGGCGTTCGTGAACAGACTTTAGTAAAATAAAGGCAGCACCACACAGGCGAACAGCCAACCCAACCGGGAGGCAAAATACCAATTACGCACAAACAACAACGTGCGTAAAAGGACAATAGCGCACACAGTGCGGACTCTCGAAAACAACAAAAACACGAGAGTAAATACGAGAGCAACAGCTAGACAATAACCAATCACACATAACACCTGACCCAACACACGATAACTAAATAGGAAACCAAATCAAACACTAACAAGGGACAGGTGTACAAACAGACAAAACCAAACCAACATGAAACATCGAACGGTGGTAGCTAGTACTCCGGGGACGACGACCGCCGAAGCCTGCCCGAACAAGGAGGAGGAGCAGCCTCGGCCGAAACCGTGACATTCACACAAACATGGTTATGGGCTTTAAAAAAAAAGACACCTGTACCATGTCAGAGTTGAAATATATTCAATTTTAAGTTTGCGTCCCAATATTGCACTTTATATACATATGAATAAGATTCCACCCATGAGGCCACTAGAGGGCGGTTTGGTCATTTACTGCAGGAAAGGGCTACAGAGATAATGCTACTATGATGGATGTGAATGTGTTGCTTGATGGGCTGTTATGGGTTCCCTCTAAACATACACTACCGTTCAAACGTTTGTGGTCACTTAGAAATGTCCTTGTTTTCGAAAGAAAATACATTTTCTGTCCATTAAAATAACATCAAATTGATCAGAAATACAGTGTAGACATTGTTAATGTTGTAAATGGCTATTGTAGCTGGAAATGGCTGATTTTTTATGGAATATCTACATAGGCGTACAGAGGGCCATTATCAGCAACCATCAGTCCTGTGTTCCAATGGCACGTTGTGCTTGCTAATCCAGGTTTATCATTTTAAAAGGCTAATTGATCATTAGAAAACCCTTTTGCAATTATATTAGCACAGCTGAAAACTGTTGTTCTGATTAAAGAAGCAATAAAACTGGCCTTCTTGAGACTAGTTGAGTATCTGGAGCATCAGCAATTGTGGGTTCAATTACAGGCTCAAAATGGCCAGAAACAAATAACTTTCTTCTGAAACTCATCAGTCTATTCTTGTTCTGAGAAATGAAGGCTATTCCATGCGCGACATTGCCAAGAAACTGAAGATCTCGTACAACGCTGTGCACTACTCCCTTCACAGAACAGCGCAAACTGGCACTAACCAGAATAGAAAGAGGAGTGGGAGGCCCCGGTGCACAACTGAGCAAGAGGACAAATACATTAGAGTGTCTAGTTTGAGAAACAGACGCCTCACAGGTCCTCAACTGGCAGCTTCATTAAATAGTACCCGCAAAACACCAGTCTCAACGTCAACAGTGAAGAGGCGACTCCGGGATGCTGACCTTCTAGGCAGAGTTGCAAAGAAAAAGCCATATCTCAGACTGGCCAATAAAATAAAATATTAAGATCTACACGCACACGGGAAGTATATATACACACACGCACACGCACACGCAGACACATACACACACACACACACACACACACACACACACACACACGCACAGACGCACACACGCACACACAGACACACACACAGACACAGACACACAGACACACGCACAGACGCACACACGCACACACAGACACACAGACACACACACACACACAGACAGACAGACAGACAGACAGACAGACAGACAGACAGACACGCACGCACGCACGCACGCACGCACGCACACACAGACAGACACAGACACACACACACAAACACACACACACAAACACAAACATGCACACACACACACATGCACACACACACACACACACACACACACACACACACAGACACACACACATGCACACACACACACAGACACACACACCACACTCCTGGGAGACCTTACCTCTGCATGGTGGATGAGGCATCTTCTAATCCGCCTTAATAATAATAATATGCCATTTAGCAGACGCTTTTATCCAAAGCATACATTTTTACATATGGGTGGTCCCAGGGATCGAACCCACTACCCTTGCGTTACAAGCGCCATGCTCTACCAGCTGAGCTACGGCCGTATCAGCCGTATCTGAATTGATCTTCTTCCAATATACTAGCCATTGTGTCTGATACACAAGGTGACCCTGGCTGACTTAATGGTATAATCCATTATATCAAGTAATAAAGTTAATGGATGTCTGTCTATTTGGGCAATTAATTGTAGTGTCATTAGAGTTAGCTCTCTTTTCATTAATTGTAGTGCCATTACAGTTAACTATCTTTTCATTTAGGCTTGGCAAGACGCATTAAACTAATGTTCTTAGTTATCTGCTGCTCAAGTAGAATAGAAGACGAGGAAATTGCAAAAGGAGCTATTTGAGGGGCCGACACAGAAAGTATCTTTCCCAGGGACACACACCCAAACACTTAGTCTACTCTCTGAAAGGTTTCACTTCATGTCTGAGGCTGGATAGATAGATAGATACAGACAACAATAACAAAAACCACCAATGGTGATTATAGCCTAGCTTTTGCTTGGCATAGATAGACCAACCTATCAGGTAGCTCGTTCAGCTGGGGGTAACCTATCACGTCAGTTGTTGAGGCTCGGTTCAGTGGGGTGCGAGATCAAAGAGCCGAGAGAGGGGTAATTTACTACCCTATCACGTTCCTCTGATTGACATGTCATTCTGGCTTTGGTTCCTGTCTTGTGACTCCCATGTGAAAAGTGTCATGTTTGGAGCAGATGATGCACATTTTCAGAGGAGGTGTGTGCTTTCTGTCGTCTCCGTCCCAAACTCGCACAGTGCTATTAAAAACATGCAGGGTGTTCATCTCAGGGGTAGTGGTGGAAATGGACCGGGAGGAGGTTGGGGAAGTGGAAAACATGTTTAGTGGATACTTGACACCCAAAATGTATCTGTTTAGTCATACACACGGGTCATGAGTATTTGTAATAGAGTATACAAATTGTATTAACTATAGGTCTAGACTGCACCGTTTCTTTCTGATCATTGTTCATGGACCTCCACGTCACACAGGATGTTTTGGTCTTTGAACATAGTTTTACAAATATTAAAAATGATCACTGGACCCAAGTAACGCAGTGTTGAAACCTGTTTGTGTGTGTTGCCTGGATCTCTACTCTCATAATCTCATTGTCTTTCCTCTGATACTCAAAAAAAAAAGCCTTGTTTATCACGTTATTATATCAATGACACTGCTGCAGCAGAGAAAACACACTTCCTTTCTCTTTGCAGTGTGGGAAGGGTAAAGAATAGTTCTGTTTTTCTGGGCCCATCTGTAAGGAGAAACCAGCCCAAGGTAAAACGATGACTGCGACTTGGCAAAAGATAAAACGGCCCCTCTGCAAAGTCCATTAATAATTCTCATATTTTTGAAACAGACCATGGCTGCTTCCCAAATGGCACCCTATTCCCTATATAGTGCACTACTTTTGACCTGGTCTATATAGGGAATAGGGTTCCATTTGGGATGCATCCCATGTAGAATCTGTTGTATTTCATCTCCTCTCACAGGGAAAGGAGGAGGAGAGGAGAGGAGAGGAGAGGAGAGGAGAGGAGAGGAGAGGAGAGGAGAGGAGAGGAGAGGAGAGGAGAGGAGAGGAGAGGAGAGGAGAGGAGAGGAGGAGAGGAGGAGAGGAGGAGAGGAGGAGTGGAGGAGAGGAGAGGAGGAGGAGAGGAAGAGAGGAGGAGAGGAAGAGAGGAGGAGAGGAGGAGAGGAGAGGAGGAGAGGACAGGAGGAGAGGAGGAGAGGAGGAGAGGAGCGGAGGAGAGGAGAGGAGAGGAGGAGAGGAGGAGAGGAGGAGAGGAAGAGAGGAGGAGAGGAGGAGAGGAGAGGAGGAGAGGAGAGGAGGAGAGGAGAGGAGGAGAGGAGGAGTGGAGGAGAGGAGGAGAGGAAGAGAGGAGAGGAGGAGAGGAGGACAGGAGGAGAGGAGGAGAGGAGGGGAGGGGAGGAGAGGAGGACAGGAGGAGAGGAGGAGAGGAGGGGAGGAGAGGAGGAGAGGAGGATAGGAGGGGAGGAGAGGAGGAGAGGAAGGTAGGAGAGGAGGAGAGGAGCGGAGGAGAGGAGAGGAGAGGAGGAGAGGAGGAGAGGAGGAGAGGAGGAGAGGAGGAGAGGAGAGGAGGAGTGGAGGGGGGGAGGGGGGGAGGGGAGAGGAGAGGAGAGGAGAGGAGAGGAGAGGAGAGGAGAGGAGAGGAGAGGAGAGGAGAGGAGAGGAGAGGAGAGGAGAGGAGAGGAGAGGAGAGGAGAGGAGGAGAGGAGAGGAGAGGAGAGGAGAGGAGAGGAGAGGAGAGGAGAGGAGAGGAGAGGAGAGCAGAGGATGAGTGGAGGAGGGGAGGAGAGGAGGGGAGGAGGGGAGGAGAGGAGGGGAGGGGAGGAGGGGAGGAGGGGAGGAGAGGAGGGGAGGAGGGGAGGAGGGGAGGGGAGGAGGGGAGGAGGGGTTTTCCAAGGCACCACATTGTCTGTCAGGGCTCAGAGCTATGGTAGTGATTTAGTCTCCATCACATGAGCCTGGTGTCCGGTTGATGATACTGCCAGGCAGGATATGGGGAGAATTTGTCACTTTTGACAGGGAGATAATTGCTGATAGTTAACAGAATAGGAAGAATATTGAGCATTACAAAGTCACACTGACAAACCAAAGGTTTGAGATTACGAGGGAGTATATTTGCTGCTTGCGGATGATGCAACTTCAATGTGTTTGTATTCTGATTGTAATTTGTATTTGAGAAAAGGAAATTGTTTATCCAATTATTAGGTGATAATGGCCACAGTAAACCAGTGTTGCAAATTTGCTATCAGAAATATGAGCATTTAGTTTCATTCATTAGATACCATGTGAAAATATGACCAAAATTATTTATTTTGAATGTTTAATCCAAACATGGGAGTAGGCTTAATGGGTATGTTTAACGTATGTGTGAAGTGTGACATGTAGACTTCACAATGTTTGATATACTATGGAAACGCAGTGAGCGGTCAGTGCGCTGGGTGGGTGGAATGTTCTGTGCGAGGTTAGAAAGAAAACCGTTTGCACACCATTAACTCTCAACACTTTGCTGAAAACCTCTGGCTCACCAATCATGCCTGAGCATCTTTCAATACTTCTGCTCACAAACACCCCAACCAGCTCCTGTGGCTGTTGACAAGTCAACGAGCAGAGAGGAATCATACAGTGTGCCATTGAGAACCATGGTTGCATCCCAAAAGGCACCATATTCCCTATATAGTGCACTACTTTTGACCAGGGCCCACAGAGCGCTGATCAAAAGTAGTGCACTAAGTAGAGCACCATTTGAGACTCAGCCCAAGACATCCCTCCCTGTCTGATGAGAGCAAAAGGTTATTTTCCCCTCGTTATTTCTCTGTTGAACATATCTAAGTTGTGTTTGATTTCAACCTCACTCCTCCCTGCGTCTGGCAGATTGACATACAGCATGAGAATGTTTTAGAAGTTTTAGAGGAGGAGGTTTTAGATGTTTGATACTGCAAATTAAAGCTATGATAAAATATAACCTTTTATCAATCAACTTACATGGTAAAATAACGGTAAATAAATCCATAAATACTATTTTTATTTTTTTGTATTAAAGACAATAGCGATGAGTTTTTTACGTTTGTTTGACCCCAAATGATGGCGATCAAGGCACAATATTGTGTGCGTCCCAAATGGCTCCCTATTCCCTATTTAGTGCACTATTTTTGACCGGTCAAAAGTAGTGCACTAAATAGGGAATATTGTATCAATTGGGACGCAAGCATTGTTCCCTTCTGAGACTTAGTAGGCAAAGTAGACAGGTCACATTACACAGCTGTAATATATGTAACGGGAAGACCAACTGGTAGATAGCTAGCCAGAGAGAAGGGAAATGTGCCAGAAACAAACTCAGCTGTGGGATTTAGGGAATTTTCTCTCTATAATAGCCAGCGCTGGGGCCAGAGAGCAGAGCAGAGTACTCATCTCTCCCAGCCCCTGGATGTGTCTCAAATTGCACCCGGTTTCCTTTATAGTGCACTACTTTTGACCTGAGGCCTATGAGCCCTGTTTAAAAGTAGTGCACTATACAGGGAATAGGGTGCTATATTTGGGATGCAATCCTGGTCCTGTCCTCCTGTATGTTAACTAACACTCAGCAGAGAACTAGGTTTAACTGGGACTGTGAGCCAGAGAGAACCGGAGAGATGGAGGTAGACGGACAGGTCAGGTAGAGATCGAGTCCACTGCTGTAGCTCAGCTGGTAGAGCACGGCGCTTGTAACGCCAAGGTAGTGGGTTCGATCCCCGGGACCACCCATACACAAAAATGTATGCACGCATGACTGTAAGTCGCTTTGGATAAAAGCGTCTGCTAAATGGCATATTATTATTATTATTATTATATTTACTGCTGCTGTTTCAGTTGGTGATGTATTTACTGCTGCTGTTTTAGTTGGTGATGTATATAATGTTGTTGTTTCAGTTGGTGATGTATTTACTGCTGCTGATTCATTTGGTGATGTATTTACTGCTGTTGTTTCAGTTGATTATGTATTTACTGCTGTTGTTTCAGTTGGTGATGTATTTACTAATGTTGTTTCAGTTGGTGATGGATTAACTGCTGTTTCAGTTGGTGATGTATTTACTCCTGCTGTTTTAGTTGGTGATGTATTTACTTTTGTTGTTTCAGTTGTTTATGTATTTACTGCTGCTGTGTCAGTTGGTTATGTATTTACTGCTTTTGTTTCAGTTGGTGATGTATTTACTGTTGTTGTTTCATTTGGTGATGTATTTACTGCTGTTATTTCAGTTGATGATGTATTTACTGTTGTTGTTTCATTTGGTGAAGTATCTACTGCTGTTGTGTCAGTTGGTAATGTATTTACTGCTGTTGTTTCAGTTGATTATGTATTTATTGCTGCTGTTTCAGTTGGTGATGTATTTACTGCTGTTGTTTCAGTTGGTAATGTATTTAATGTCATTTTTTCATTTGGTGATGTATTTACTGTTATTGTTTCAGTTGCAGTGTGTCATCTGTGTAGCAATGATAGGAGAGAACATGTGAGGATATGACGGAGCCAAGTGACTTGGTGTACAGAGAGAATAGGAGAGGGCCTAGAACTGAGCCCTGGGGGACACCAGTGGTGAGAGCACGTGGTGCGGAGAAAGATTCTCGCCACGCCACCTGGTAGGAGCGACCTGTCAGGTAGGACGCAATCCAAGAGTGAGCAGCGCTGGAGATGCCCAACTCGGAGAGGGTGGAGAGGAGGATCTGATGGTTCACAGTATCAAAGGCAGCGGATAGGCCTAGAAGGATAAGAGCAGAGGAGAGAGAGTTAGCTTTAGCAGTGCGGAGAGCCTCCTTGACACAGAGAAGAGCAGTCTCAGTTGAATGACCAGTCTTGAAACCTGACTGGTTTGGATCAAGAAGGTCATTCTGAGAAAGATAGCAGGAGAGTTGGCTAGAGACGGCACGCTCAAGAGTTTTGGAGAGAAAAGAAAGAAGGGATACTGGTCTGTAGTTGTTGACATTGGAGGGATCGAGTGTAGGTTTTTTGAGGAGGGGTGCAATTCTCGCTCTCTTGAAGACGGAAGGGACATGGCCAGCGGTCAAGAATGAGTTGATGAGCGAGGTGAGGTAAGGGAGAAGGTCTCCGGAAATGGTCTGGAGAAGAGAGGAGGGGATAGGGTCAAGCGGGCAGGTTGTTGGGCGGCCGGCCTTCACAAGTCGCAAGATTTCATCTGGAGAGAGAGGGGAGAAAGAAGTCAAAGCATAGGGTAGGGCAGTGTGAGCAGGACCAGCAGTGTCATTTGACTTAATAAATGACGATCGGATGTCGTCAACTTTCCTTTCAAAATGGTTGACGAAGTCGTCCACAGAGAGGGAGGAGGGAGGGGGAGGAGGAGGGGGATTCAGCAGGGAGGAGAACGTGGCAAAGAGCTTCCTAGGGTTAGAGGCAGAGGCTTGAAATTTAGAGTGGTAGAAAGTGGCTTTAGCAGCGTAAACAGAGGAAGAGAATGTAGAGAGGAGGGAGTGAAAAGATGACAGGTCCGCAGGGAGTCTAGTTTTCCTCCATTTCTGCTCGGCTGCCCGGAGCCCTGTTCTGTGAGCTCGCAATTAGTCGTCAAGCCACGGAGCAGGAGGGGAGGACCGAGCCGACCGGGAGGATAGGGGACATAGAGAGTCAAAAGATGCAGAAAGGGAGGAGAGGAGGGTTGAGGAGGCAGAATCAGGAGATCGGAGGGAGAAGGATTTAGCAGAGGGAAGAGATGATAGGATGGAAGAGGAGAGAGCAGCGGGAGAGAGAGAGCGAAGGTTGCAATGGCACATTACCATCAGAGTAGGGGCAGAGTGAGTAGTGTTGGAGGAGAGCGAGAGAGAAAAGGATAAAAGGAGTGGTCGGAGACTTGGAGGGGAGTTGCAGTGAGATTAGTAGAAGAACAGCATCTAGTAAAGATGAGGTCAAGCGTATTGCCTGCCTTGTGAGTAGGGGGGGACAGTGATAGGGTGAGGTCAAAAGAGGAAAGGAGTGGAAAGAAGGAGGCAGAGAGAAATGAGTCGAAGGCAGACGTAGGGAGGTTAAAGTCACCCAGAACTGTGAGGGGTGAGCCATCCTCAGGAAAGGAACTTATCAAGGCGTCAAGCTCATTAATGAACTCTCCAAGGGAACCTGGAGGGCGATAAATGACAAGGATGTTAAGCTTGAATGGGCTAGTGACTGTGACAGCATGGAATTCAAATGAGGAGATAGACAGATGGGTCAGGGGAAAAAGAGAGAATGTCCACTTGGGAGAGATGAGGATTCCTGTGCCACCGCCGCGCTGACCAGATGCTCTCGGGATATGCGATAACACATGGTCAGACGAGGAAAGAGCAGTAGGAGTAGCAGTGTTTTCTGTGGTAATCCATGTTTCCGTCAGCGCCAAAAAGTCGAGGGACTGGAGGGTAGCATAGGCTGAGATGAACTCTGCCTTGTTGGCCGCAGAACGGCAGTTCCAGAGGCTGCCGGAGACCTGGAACTCCACGTGGGTGGTGCGTGCAGGGACCACCAGATTATAGTGGCAGCAGCCACGCGGTGTGAAGCGTTTGTATGGCCTGTGCAGAGAGGAGAGAACAGGGATAGACAGACACATAGTTGACAGGCTACAGAAAAAGGCTACGATAATGCAAAGGAGATTGGACTGAAATTAACTAAACATCTGGGAAAGCAAGAGAGCTTTCCCAGAAACACTCAAATATAACTCTCCCAACTTCCACTTTAGAAATTATAATTGTTGTAAACTACAGCGGTTCAATGTTTTCTAGGAATAGACTCTAACTTAGTTTATTCAGCTAGCTAACTTGGTACAGTATTCTTCCGTGAAAACTGTCCAGGGCACCGAAACCTATGACGCCATAGCCAACTAGCATGCCAGCCTCCAATAACACAGTTTAGCACCAATACTCGGTTACAACAAACCAGTGTGTTAACACGCCAAACAGATCATTCGTGTCCGTGTCTAACGTTGTGTAAAGTTTTGGGTTAGTTTTGACAGTTTGAGTGAGTACGTCGTCAACTTATTCAGCCAGTTAGTTAGCTAGAATAGTTAGCATAAAAGCTAGCCATTGCTCTCTGCCAACGAACCACCCCTCCTCCGACGGCACGAAACACACAGAGAGAGCCAAGCTAACGTTAACTAGTCACCCATGTCCCGAATTCCCTTGAACAACTCTTGTTACCAGTATGTAAAAACAAAACAAAAATAAATGTAGGTTATAACTTACCCTTAGTAGCTACTGTTAGCCAGTTAAGTGCAAAGCTAGCCACTGAATCGATTCAGCCAGATATCCAAATATTGCAGCTAGGTCGTTTCAGCTATTGTTTAGTTAGCTATCCAGGTAGCAACAAGCTAGCTACATTTCGAGTACAGTAGCTACTAAGTACCTAACGTTAACGCTTCAGATAATGAGGTTAGAAAAACAGCTGAATGGTAGGTAGCTAGCTGGCAGAATTACAGGTACTCTTAAGCGTGAAATAACATTGTAAACAACTATGCACAGTTGCTAATAGTTACCAGTAGCTACCCGCTAGATAGCTAGCTTTATTGGTCCAGGTGGGTTAGCTAGTCTTGTGCTTCACCGGGCTCAGCCGAATACAATACTTCCCTACAATAATTACCTACAATAACCTACAATAACTACCTAGATAAACTACCTACAATACCTAACTACAATACCTACCTACAATCTAAATACATGGTTTAAGCTTTACTCAACACCATATACCGGTAAGTACCATATAAGAAGCCAACTGTTGTTTCAGTTGGTGATGTATTTACTGCTGTTGTTTCAGTTGGCATGGGTTTTATGTGCAGTTTGTGTATTGGACATATGGTGCAGTATATTTCCTGGCCTTATGTTATAATTTTATGAGGAAAGGATATATCAGTTGATATAGTATAAAATGTTATGATTTCATTTCATTGACGTAATCTTGAAATCCTCATTATGTACTTTAGAAATATAATATTACCATCTGGGTTTGTGATCATACATGTATATGCTAGTGATTCACTACTGTAGATTGGTGGGTGGATAGGTGGAGAGGTTAGATACCTTGGTTCTTGGTTCCACTCTGTAACAGATATGCCTCAGTCCTCAGTCTTCTCCCTGACTCTGCCTGTATCCCAAATTGCACCCTACTCCCTTTGTAGGGCCATGGTCAAAAGTAGTGCACTATAGCAGGAATAGTGTGGCATTTGGGACATCGACCCAGACTCTACCACCAATGAAGGGTTCCTTTAAGAAGTCTCCAGCTGGTGGCACCCAGCCCAGTAAGGCATCACAGATTTGGTCAGTGGAATGTACGTCTACGTTACGTCCGGCCGGCTGGCTGCTGGGAAGCCTGACTGGCGACTGCTGCTTGATGGATGACTGCATTGCTTGCTGTTTGGGGTTTTAGGCTGGGTTTCTGCTGATGTAAAAAGGACTTTATAAATACATTTGATTGATAGATGGACTGTTGGAATGAGCATCTGCCTGGCACTCGGTATTGTGAAATATTTTCATTTTCACCGGTAGACAGGGGCCTACGAATGAAGGGATTGATGAAGATGGGAGCCAAGTGTCAGAAACACCCTTCCTCCTCGCTCTTGGTTTGTGTCCAAATGGCACCCTATTCCCTACATAGTGCCTTACTTTTGACCAGAGCCAAGGGTGGAATTGTTGTTGTAAACACCAGTGGAACCCCGTGATACGTGCAGGGAAGAGAGAGGACCTTTTATGGTGGATGGAGTGACAGTGTTCCGTGATAAATATTCTGCTTCCATCTGGTTGGTGGAAGTACATGTAATAAATATCTGGACCCATGTTTGACCTCTCACACCAGACACATGCTGGGGGGACATCCAAATCCACTAGGGAATCACAATTATCAGCTTGGGGGTTTGAGGTGGCTTTGGTCCGTACTAAGGGGTAAAATAAAAACAGGCCTTAAAAATACGTTTCTAAACCAACTGATACTGCGTGTAACAATATAATCAAGGAAGAGTTCTAAAATAAAAAAGCCAGGAAGAGAAATGAGTTTGGTAAAATCATCACAGCCTTTATGTTCCTCCCAATCTCCTTTCCTTTCTCTGCTTCCCTGGGCTCGTCTCTATCTCTCTCTCTTTCTCTCTCTCTCTCTCTCTCTCTCTCTCTCTCTCTCTCTCTCTCTCTCTCTCTCTCTCTCTCTCTCTCTCTCTGCTTACCTGGGCTCTCTCTCTCTCTCTCTCTGCTTCCCTGGGCTCATCTCTCTCTCTCTCTCCCTCTCTCCTCTCTCTCTCTCTCTCTCTCTCTCTCTCTCTCTCTCTCTCTCTCTCTCTCTCTCTCTCTCTCTCTCTCTCTCTCTCTCTCTCTCTCTCTCTGCTTCCCTGGGCTCTCTCACTCAATTCAATTTCAATTCAATTCAATTTAAGGGCTTTATTGGCATGGAAACGTATGTTAACTTTGCCAAAGCAAGTGAAGTAGATAGTAAACAAAAGTGAAATAAACAATAAATATTAACAGTAAACATTACACTCAGAAGTTTCAAAAGAATAAAGACATTTCAAATGTCATATTATGTATATATACAGTGTTGTAACTCTCTCTCTCTCTGCTTCCCTGGTGTCTTTCTCTCTCTCTCTCTCTGCTTCCCTGGGCTCGGCTCTCTATATCTGTCTCTGCTTCCCTGGGCTCTGCTCTCTCTCTCTCTCTCTCTCTCTCTCTCTGCTCCCATGGCTC
>NW_028160519.1:22500-35000 GCF_964263955.1 Coregonus lavaretus | reverse complement strand
TTGAAGATCACAAGTTCAGAGATGACATTATTTAAAAAAAAGGTAGGTTCATTATCATTTCAACACACTTTTTTTTCCTGATTTAAGCTGTTTAAGTTCAGACAAGTATTTTTCCCATTTTTACTCAGACACCCCAATTCAAATCCTCCCGGGTCGCGATCCACCAGTTGAGAATCGCCGATCTACACATGATTTGAAGTGGATTTAATAAAGTGACATCAATAAGGGGATCACAGCTTTCACCTGGATTCACCTGGTCAGTTCTATGTCATAGAAAGGAGCATGTTTTGTCATGGAAAGAGAATGTTTTGTACACTCAGTGTGGTTCACTACTATTGACCAGAGCCCCCATGGGCCCGAAATCAAAAGTAGCGCACTATAAATAGGAAATAGGGTGCCATTTGGGACTCTACTATGATCTATTTTCAGAATGAAGTTATATTAGGAGCCTCAGAGAGGAAACAAGATCTCTTTGCTCCTGTGACAGACAGAGTCTGTATAATAGGATCATTACCAATAGGAAATCACGTTGAATATCAAAGTGTGTGTGTGTAATCCCTGCTGCGGGGAGCTACACATCGGAGTAATAAGCATTGCCAGTCCAATCCATCATTATCCCTCATCCCATTGATGGAGCCGTGTCATCTCCGCTGCCTCGGCTAAGCCATACTGACACCTCCGCATTGATAAAATCACACACCACTGAACTGAACACCCACACAGCAGAAAACTGGGCAAAATTACAAAGCATCAACACGTTAGGTCTAAGAAAAGGAGAAAAAAAAGTAAACTCCAACATAAAGCCTTTTCTTACCAATGCCCAGAGGAACATCCCATGTAGAAGTTGGATAGGTGAAAAAAAAGCCAGGAAGTTAAAAAGGGGTCTATATTTCTGTCTTCAGTTATAAACCATTGCAGTGTCGAAAAAAAAAAAATTGTGTTTAAAACCAACGTTTGACTGTGTATTAGACTTCTTGTGTAGATGATTGAAGAAGTTTAATTTGTACTGGAGGAAAGACTAGCACACGAGCCAGCAATGTTTTTACAGACTGATCAATTGGTACGACTCATGCTCAAAGAGTGTTGACTTCAAACAGTGTTGAGGAAAATACTCTGAAAATATAGTTCGCCAAGCTACCAATTACTTCTCACTGGAAGAAGTTAAGCTAAACTAAAGCTACCCATAAGAAAATAAAATCGAACTACTTTGTGATAAATTATCATATCTAAAGCTGAAATGTTATGACTACAAATTGCAAGAACAGATCATTCTAGAGTAAAATGTTAAACGAATGTAAAATTTTGCCTTTTAAACAAAAAACATGTTTCAAGTAAGAATTAGGAAGGTCTGATGGAGAAAAAGGAAGCATGTTCTTGCCTACTTCACCCATATTTTATTGTATTTTTGCCAAAACAGTAGTGTTTAGTCCCAGTAGTTAGCTACACCGCTACATGGTAAAACAGTAGTGTGTAGTTCCAGTAGTTAGCTACACCGCTACATGGTAAAACAGTAGTGTGTAGTTCCAGTAGTTAGCTACACCGCTACATGGTAAAACAGTAGTGTGTAGTTCCAGTAGTTAGCTACACCGCTACATGGTAAAACAGTAGTGTGTAGTTCCAGTAGTTAGCTACACCGCTACATGGTAAAACAGTAGTGTTTAGTTCCAGTAGTTAGCTACACCGCTACATGGTAAAACAGCAGTGTTTAGTTCCAGTAGTTAGCTACACCGCTACATGGTAAAACAGTAGTGTGTAGTTCCTTTAGTTAGCTACACCGCTACATGGTAAAACAGTAGTGTGTAGTTCCAGTAGTTAGCTACACCGCTACATGGTAAAACAGTAGTGTGTAGTTCCAGTAGTTAGCTACACCGCTACATGGTAAAACAGTAGTGTGTAGTTCCAGTAGTTAGCTACACCGCTACATGGTAAAACAGTAGTGTGTAGTTCCAGTAGTTAGCTCCACCGCTACATGGTAAAACAGTAGTGTGTAGTTCCAGTAGTTAGCTACACCGCTACATGGTAAAACAGTAGTGTGTAGTTCCAGTAGTTAGCTACACCGCTACATGGTAAAACAGTAGTGTTTAGTTCCAGTAGTTAGCTACACCGCTACATGGTAAAACAGCAGTGTTTAGTTCCAGTAGTTAGCTACACCGCTACATGGTAAAACAGCAGTGTTTAGTTCCAGTAGTTAGCTACACCGCTACATGGTAAAACAGTAGTGTGTAGTTCCATTAGTTAGCTACACCGCTACATGGTAAAACAGTAGTGTGTAGTTCCAGTAGTTAGCTACACCGCTACATGGTAAAACAGTAGTGTGTAGTTCCAGTAGTTAGCTACACCGCTACATGGTAAAACAGTAGTGTGTAGTTCCAGTAGTTAGCTACACCGCTACATGGTAAAACAGTAGTGTGTAGTTCCAGTAGTTAGCTACACCGCTACATGGTAAACTACTCATTCAAGGGTTTTTCTTTATTTTTGCTATTTTTTTTATTGTAGAATAATAGTGAAGACATCAAAACTATGAAATAACACATATGGAATCATGTAGTAACCAAAAAAGTGTTAAACAAATCAAAATATATTTTATATTGGAGATTCTTCAAATAGCTACCCTGTCATCAAGGCAAAGGGAGGCTATTTGAAGAATCTCAAACGTAAATTATATTTTGATTTGTTTAACACTTTTTTGGTTAATTCATGATTAAATATGTGTTATTTCATAGTTTTGATGTCTTCACTATTATTCCACAATGTAAATTTTTTTACAAATAAAGCAAAACCCTTGAATGAGTAGGTGTGTCCAAACTTTTGACTGGTAGTGTATGTAATAAATAGTTGGGGTTTGTTACTACACTGAAAAATGACAATACTGTACAGTGGGGGAAAAAAGTATTTAGTCAGCCACCAATTGTGCAAGTTCTCCCACTTAAAAAGATGAGAGAGGCCTGTAATTTTCATCATAGGTACACGTCAACTATGACAGACAAAATGAGAAAAAAAATTCCAGAAAATCACATTGTAGGATTTTTAATGAATGTATTTGCAAATTATGGTGGAAAATAAGTATTTGGTCAATAACAAAAGTTTCTCAATACTTTGTTATATACCCTTTTTGGCAATGACACAGGTCAAACGTTTTCTGTAAGTCTTCACAAGGTCTTCACACACTGTTGCTGGTATTTTGGCCCATTCCTCCATGCAGATCTCCTCTAGAGCAGTGATGTTTTGGGGCTGTCGCTGGGCAACACAGACTTTCAACTCCCTCCAAAGATTTTCTATGGGGTTGAGATCTGGAGACTGGCTAGGCCACTCCAGGACCTTGAAATGCTTCTTACGAAGCCACTCCTTCGTTGCCCGGGCGGTGTGTTTGGGATCATTGTCATGCTGAAAGACCCAGCAACGTTTCATCTTCAATGCCCTTGCTGATGGAAGGAGGTTTTCACTCAAAATCTCACGATACATGGCCCCATTCATTCTTTCCTTTACACGGATCAGTCGTCCTGGTCCCTTTGCAGAAAAACAGCCCTAAAGCATGATGTTTCCACCCCCATGCTTCACAGTAGGTATGGTGTTCTTTGGATGCAACTCAGCATTCTTTGTCCTCCAAACACGACGAGTTGAGTTTTTACCAAAAAGTTCTATTTTGGTTTCATCTGACCATATGACATTCTCCCAATCCTCTTCTGGATCATCCAAATGCACTCTAGCAAACTTCAGACGGGCCTGGACATGTACTGGCTTAAGCAGGGGGACACGTCTGGCACTGCAGGAATGGAGTCCCTGGCGGCGTAGTATGTTACTGATGGTAGGCTTTGTTACTTTGGTCCCAGCTCTCTGCAGGTCATTCACTAGGTCCCCCCGTGTGGTTCTGGGATTTTTGCTCACCGTTCTTGTGATCATTTTGACCCCACGGGTGAGATCTTGCGTGGAGCCCCAGATCGAGGGAGATTATCAGTGGTCTTGTATGTCTTCCATTTCCTAATAATTGCTCCCACAGTTGATTTCTTCAAACCAATCTGCTTACCTATTGCAGATTCAGTCTTCCCAGCCTGGTGCAGGTCTACAATTTTGTTTCTGGTGTCCTTTGACAGCTCTTTGGTCTTGGCCATAGTGGAGTTTGGAGTGTGACTGTTTGAGGTTGTGGACAGGTGTCTTTTATACTGATAACAAGTTCAAACAGGTGCCATTAATACAGGTAACGAGTGGAGGACAGAGGAGTCTCTTAAAGAAGAAGTTACAGGTCTGTGAGAGCCAGAGATCTTGCTTGTTTGTAGGTGACCAAATACTTATTTTACACCATCATTTGCAAATAAATTCATTAAAAATCCTACAATGTGATTTTCTGGAATTTTTTTTCCTCAATTTGTCTGTCATAGTTGACGTGTACCTATGATGAAAATTACAGGCCTCTCTCATCTTTTTAAGTGGGAGAACTTGCACAATTGGTGGCTGACTAAATACTTTTTTCCCCCACTGTATATGGACCTTTACCACCTAAGAAATGTGTGTGACTGGACCTTCTCAAATAATATTTGACTACCCATTTATTAGGCTATATTGATATTATGCTAATTTTTACCAGTTTGAGTGTTAAAAAGTATTTAATTGTTATAAAGTTTGAATGTTAAAAAGTATGAAAGTGTAAAATTATCTCAAAATAAGTCTGCAGCAGAGAATCTTTACCTTCTCCTCTATCTTCCTGTTTATCACAGCAGGGGCAATACATTGCTCAATGTGGCGTTCGATGTAGGCTATCTTTAAACTGTATTCCTTGGATTTGTGAAAGCAGCCTAATTATGATGAATTATCCCATTTGGGGGCGGCTGCCCGAACTAACTCAATGTTCTTTGATGTGGAGAGGCTATTGACCTATGGGTAAAACAATACATCTCAACTCTTATAGTCTGAACCCTGCTTTCCGTGGAACGTCAGAGATCAATAATATAACTATCTCTTCTTTTACTGTGTGGTCACAGTTGTTCACAGAATCCCGATCAGAAGTCGACAGCAAACGCTACTTTTAGAAAAGGTAGGACTACCAGTATATGAGATTTTTCAGCCAACGTCAACATGATAAACACTTAGAAGGCCTTCTCCACTACATTTAAATTGTAGTCATTTAGCAGACGCTCTTATCCAGAGCAACTTACAGTTAGCGAGTGCATACATTTTTCATAATGCCCCCCCCCGTGGGAAACGAACCCACAACCCTGGCGTCGTTGCAAGCGCCATGCTCTACCAACTGAGCTACACGGGGACTTAATCAAAGGTAGAGTCTAGTCAAGTCAATCACGGACATGACAGATAAAACACAGCTTCCAAATGGGCTTCTCTATACGCTAGTAAGTTATGTTGTACAGCAGGTGGATCTATGGCTATACGTCCCAAATAGCACCCTGCTTAAAACTAGTGCACTATATAGGGAATAGGGTGCCATCTACAGCTCTAGTTCCCCCCCACCCTAAACCCTTTAAAGTTCAGCTCCATTGGCCCCTATCGAGCTATGCCGCTATTAGCGTTACAGACATAAGTAAAGATCCTTGTGATTAGCGGTGTCACGGTTTCGGCCGAGGCTGCTCCTCCTCCTTGTTCGGGCAGGCTTCGGCGGTCGTCGTCCCCGGAGTACTAGCTGCCACCGTTCGATGTTTCATGTTTGTTTGGTTTTGTCTGTTTGTACACCTGTCCCTTGTTAGTGTTTGATTTGGTTGCCTATTTAGTTTTCGTGTGTGGGGGCAGGTGTTATGTGGTATTGTTTATTGTCAAGCTGTTGCTCTTTTTGTATTACTCTCGTGTTTGTTGTTTTCCGAGAGTCCGCACTGTGTGCGCTATCTTCATTTTACGCACTGTGTGTGTTGTGCGTAATTTGTATTTTGCCTCCCGGTTGGGTTGGCTGTTTCGCCTGTTTGGTGCTGCATTTTGTTAACTAAAGACTGTTGACGAACGCCCGTGTTTCCTGCGCTTGATTTCCTCACCGCATCTACACTCAGCTACTGACAGAATACCACATCACATCATGGAGTCAGCAGGAGCACCCGCGCCGACAGAGGTCATGGAGGACCGTCTTCGTGGACAGGAGGACCGGATTAACCAGATCGGTCACGCCTTGGATCGGGTGATGAACACTCTCCACCGATGGGAAAGCAGCGGGGTACCCACGCCCCCACCTACCGGACCATCCCCATCGGTCAGTCCTCCTGTCCACATTCCGGAACCCAGTGGGATTCGGCTCTCGCTCCCGAGGGCGTACGACGGCTCCGCTGCCGGGTGTCAAGGGTTCCTGCTACAGGTGGAGCTCTACCTCGCCACCGTACACCCGGCGCCCTCGGGACACGAGAGCGTCTCCACCCTCATCTCCTGTCTTACCGGCAAGGCGTTGGAGTGGGCCAACGCCGAATGGAGGAGAATGGACGCCGCTACCATCACCTATGCGGAGTTCTCCCGCCGCTTCCGGGCCGTGTTCGACCATCCACCAGAAGGGAAGGCGGCGGGGGAGCGTCTGTTCTTCCTCCGACAGGGGATGAGGAGCGCACAGGATTTTGCCCTGGAGTTCCGGACTCTAGCGGCAGATGCAGGGTGGAATGAGCGGGCCCTCATAGACCACTTCCGTTGTAGCCTCCGGGAGGACGTCCAAAGAGAGTTGGCGTGCAGGGATACCATGTTGACGTTTGACCAACTAGTCGACATGGCCATTCGGTTGGACACCCTGCTCGCCACCCGTGGACGTCCCGGATGGGGGTCGCCCATTTCACCCTCCAGCACCTCCGAGCCGAGCCCTATGGAGCTCGGAGGTGCTGGCGCTAGAGAAAGGAGGAGTAGGAACCCGAGGGGGGCCGTCCCCTGCACCAACTGTGGCCGTGGAGGGCACACCGCGGCTAGGTGTGGGGGAAGGTCCCCCGGTGGAGGTGAAGGCAGGCCACGTATTGGGGAGTCCTCCCAGGTGAGTAGGCGCCCTACTTACCCAGAGCTTTCTGTCGTTCACATAACCTTGCCTGTTTGTTTTCCACAGGTAGCACCTCATTCCCAGCATAAGGCGCTAGTCGATTCAGGCGCAGCTGGGAACTTTGTAGATCGCCAGTTCTGTGTAGAATTAGGGATTCCTCTCCTTCCCGTTGATAAGCCTTTCCCTGTACATGCCCTAGATAGCCGTCCGTTAGGATCTGGGTTGATTAGGGAGGTCACAGCGCCCCTTAAGATGGAGGCGCAGGGGGGTCATGAGGAGATGATTCAGCTCTATCTGATTGACTCTCCTGCGTATCCGGTGGTGCTGGGGCTTCCCTGGTTGATTACCCATGACCCTACTATTTCGTGGCGAGAGAAAGCTCTTAAAGGGTGGTCTGCTCAGTGTGAGGGGCTGTGTCTGGGTGTTTCCATAGGGGCGACCTCGGTGGAAAGTCCGAATCTAATTCCTGCACTGCATATTCCCCCCGAGTATGAGGATTTGACACTGGTGTTTAGTAAGACTAGGGCGGCACAGCTGCCGCCTCATAGACAGGGGGATTGTGCGATAGATCTCCAGTTAGGAGCAGCCCTCCCGCGGAGCCATGTGTATCCCTTGTCTCAAGAGGAGAGGAAGGCGATGGAAACTTACATCGCCGAGTCTCTGAGACAGGGATACATACGGGCCTCCACTTCACCCGCTTCCTCGAGCTTCTTTTTTGTGAAGAAAAAGGATGGAGGTCTGCGCCCGTGCATTGATTACCGCGGTCTCAATCAGATTACGGTGAAGTACAGCTATCCACTTCCTCTGATTGCGACTATGACGGAATCATTACACGGTGCTCAGTTCTTCACAAAATTGGATCTCAGGAGCGCATATAACTTGGTGCGCATTAGAGAGGGCGATGAATGGAAGACAGCGTTTAGCACGACCTCTGGTCATTACGAGTATCTCGTCATGCCATATGGGTTAATGAATGCTCCCTCAGTCTTCCAATCCTTCGTCGATGAGATTTTCCGGGACATGCAGGGGCAGGGAGTAGTCGTGTACATAGACGATATTCTGGTGTACAGTTCTACCCGAGCAGAGCATGTAGCCCTGGTGCGCCGAGTGTTGAGGAGGCTGTTGGAGCATGACCTATATGTCAAGGCAGAGAAATGTCTGTTCTTTCAGAAGTCGGTCTCCTTTTTGGGTTATCAGTTGTCTGCGTCAGGGGTGAAGATGGAGGTTGACCGGGTGTCAGCTGTGCGTAATTGGCAAACCCCAACCACTGTGAAAGAGGTGCAACAGTTCTTGGGTTTTGCGAATTACTACCGGAGGTTTATCCGGGGTTTTGGACAGGTAGCAGCTCCCATAACATCTCTGTTGAAGGGGGGTCCGGTGCGCTTGCGGTGGTCAGCTGAGGCGGACAGGGCTTTTGGGAGACTGAAGGACCTGTTTACCTCGGCGCCGGTGTTGGCGCATCCGGATCCCGCTTTACCATTCCAGGTAGAGGTAGACGCGTCCGAGGCCGGTATTGGGGCCGTTCTCTCACAACGGTCTGGCACACCACCTAAACTCCGCCCCTGTGCTTTTTATTCTAAGAAGCTCAGTCCGGCGGAGCGGAATTATGACGTAGGGGACAGGGAGCTGTTAGCCGTGGTACAGGCCCTAAAGGTGTGGAGGCATTGGCTTGAGGGGGCTCAACACCCTTTCCTCATTTTGACTGACCACCGTAACCTGGAATACATCCGGGCAGCTAGGAGACTGAATCCTCGCCAGGCCCGCTGGACTATGTTTCTAGCCCGGTTTGTGTTTAAAATCACTTACATCCCTGTGTCCCAGAACGGGAAGGCAGATGCCCTGTCTCGGCGGTATGACACGGAGGAGAGGTCCGTTGAGCCCACTCCCATACTACCAAAGTCTTGTCTGGTTGCACCGGTGGTATGGGAGGTCGATGCAGAGATCGAGCGGGCGTTACGCACCGACCCAAGTCCTCCACAGTGTCCAGTGGGTCGGACGTACGTTCCGCTCGAGGTACGCGATCGCCTCATTTATTGGGCTCATACGTCCCCCTCCTCTGGACATCCAGGTATCGGCCGGACAGTTCACTGCCTTAGCACTAAGTACTGGTGGCCAACGTTAGCCAGGGATGTGAGGATTTATGTCTCCTCCTGTTCGGTGTGTGCCCAGTGTAAGGCGCCCAGACATTTTCCCAGGGGTAAGCTACAACCCCTGCCCGTTCCACAACAACCCTGGTCCCACCTCTCGGTGGATTTTGTTACAGACCTTCCCCCCTCACAGGGGAATACTACCATCCTGGTCGTTGTGGATCGGTTCTCGAAGGCCTGTCGTCTCCTTCCCATGCCGGGTCTCCCTACTGCCCTACAGACCGCTGAGGCTCTGTTTACCCATGTCTTCCGGCATTACGGGGTACCCGAGGATATAGTGTCTGATCGAGGCCCCCAGTTCACCTCCAGAGTGTGGAGAGCGTTTATGGAACGGTTGGGGGTTTCGGTGAGCCTTACCTCAGGTTACCAACCGGAGAGTAATGGGCAGGTTGAACGTGTCAACCAGGATGTGGGTAGGTTTCTGAGGTCTTATTGCCAGGGCCGGCCGGAGGAGTGGGCGAGATACGTTCCGTGGGCCGAGATGGCACAGAACTCTCTCCGCCACTCCTCCACCCAACTAACCCCTTTCCAGTGTGTGTTAGGGTACCAGCCGGTTCTGGCACCTTGGCACGAGAGCCAGATCGAGGCCCCTGCGGTGGATGAGTGGGTGCGGCGCTCGGAGGAGACATGGAACGCTGCCCACGTTCATCTGCAGCGGGCCATCTGTCGGCATAAGACGAGCGCCGACCTCCACCGCAGTGAGGGGCCTGTGTACGCACCTGGAGATCGAGTCTGGCTCTCGACCAGAAACCTGCCCCTCCGCCTGCCCTGCCGGAAGCTGGGTCGGCAGTTTGTGGGGCCATTCAAAGTCCTGAGGAGGTTGAACGAGGTGTGTTACAGGTTAGAACTGCCTATTGATTACAGGAATATTAACCCCTCGTTCCATGTGTCTCTCCTCAGGCCGGTGGTAGCTGGTCCACTCCAGGACTATGAGATAGAAGAGACTCCTCCGCCCCCGTTGGACATCGAGGGGGCTCCGGCGTACACTGTGAGGTCCATCCTTGATTCGAGACGCCGGATGGGGGGTCTCCAATATCTCGTGGAGTGGGAGGGGTACGGCCCGGAGGAGCGGTGCTGGGTGCCGAGGAGGGACATATTAGACCTGTCCCTGCTGACCGAGTTCCATCGGGGTCATCCTACGCGCCCTGCTCCGCGTCGTCCTGGTCGTCCCCGAGGACGGGATCGGCGCACGGCTGGAGCCGCGCGTCAAGGGGGGGGGGGTACTGTCACGGTTTCGGCCGAGGCTGCTCCTCCTCCTTGTTCGGGCAGGCTTCGGCGGTCGTCGTCCCCGGAGTACTAGCTGCCACCGTTCGATGTTTCATGTTTGTTTGGTTTTGTCTGTTTGTACACCTGTCCCTTGTTAGTGTTTGATTTGGTTGCCTATTTAGTTTTCGTGTGTGGGGGCAGGTGTTATGTGGTATTGTTTATTGTCAAGCTGTTGCTCTTTTTGTATTACTCTCGTGTTTGTTGTTTTCCGAGAGTCCGCACTGTGTGCGCTATCTTCATTTTACGCACTGTGTGTGTTGTGCGTAATTTGTATTTTGCCTCCCGGTTGGGTTGGCTGTTTCGCCTGTTTGGTGCTGCATTTTGTTAACTAAAGTCTGTTGACGAACGCCCGTGTTTCCTGCGCTTGATTTCCTCACCGCATGTCACGCTCGTCGAACAGAGAGGACCAAGGCACAGCGTTGCGGGTGAACATATTATATTTATTCAACTGATCACACGATCAAAACAAAGAACGAAACGTGAAGTCCTTCGATACACAACCAAAAGGAACAAGAAACCACAAAACACAAAGTGCAAGACAAACAGTTAAATATGGCTCCCAATCAGAGACACCCAGCTGACACTCGTTGCCTCTGATTGGGAGTCACTCAGACCAACCTAGAAAATTAAACATAGACTTACACACCCTGGCTCAACATAACATAGTCCCCAGAGCCAGGGCGTGACAGTACCCCCCCCCAAAGGCGCGGACTCCGGCCGCGCCAAATAACCACAACAGGGGAGGGACCGGGTGGGCACTCCGCCTCGGCGGCGGATCCGGCTCCGGACATGACCCAGGCACGGGTTGTGCTGGACTGACGACGCACACCCCTGGCTTGATGCGTGGAGGAGGAACGGGCCGGACCGGGCTGACGAAGCGCACCCCTGGCTTGGTGCGGGAAGCAGGAATGAGCCGGACCGGGCTGACGACGCGCACCACTGACCCGGTGCGGGGAGCTTGGACGGGCCGGACCGGGCTGGCGACGCGCACCACAGACTTGGTGCGGAGAGCAGGAACGGGCCGTGCCGGACTGACGACGCACACCACTGGCTTGGTGCGGGAAGCTTGGATGGGCCGGACTGGGCTGGCGACGCGCAACACAGACTTGGTGCGGAGAGCTTGGACGGGCCGGACCGGGCTGGCGACGCGCACCACAGACTTGGTGCGGAGAGCAGGAACGGGCCGGACCGGGCTGGCGACGCGCACCACAGACTTGGTGCGGAGAGCAGGAACGGGCCGAGCTGGGCTGTCGACGCACACCGTAGGCTTTGTGCGTGGAGCAGGGACAGGCCGGGCTGGGCTGTCGACGCACACCACTGACTTGGTGGGGATGGCAGGAACAGGCCGGGCTGGGCTGACGACGCGCACCACTGACTTGGTGGGAATGGCAGGAACAGGCCGGGCCGGGCTGACGACGCACACCACTGACTTGGTGGGAATGGCAGGAACAGGCCGGGCTGGGCTGACGACGCGCACCACTGGCTTGGTGGGAATGGCAGGAACAGGCCGGACCGTACTGGGGACACACACCACTGGCCCCACGCAGGGATCAGGAACGGGCCGGACCGGACTGGTAACACACCCCAGTACCTCTCGCCGTGCCTCCACACTTTCCCTCTCCTCTGTGCCCAGTGGCCCCCCTAACCTGGCGGCCTTCTCTGCCAGCGCTTTGCACCGCTCTAACCCGTACACCTGCTGGCCCGACGTCGTGAGCCCCCCCTAAAAATTTCCTGGGGGTCTCTCCTCCCTCTTGCCAGACTCGCAATCATCTCCTCCCACGTCTATCCTCTCTCCTCGTCACGCTGCTTGATCCAGTCGAGGTTGCCACGGAGATCTGCCAGCGATGGCTCCTGAACACGCTGCTTGGTCTGGTTAAGGTGGTTTCTTCTGTCACGCTCGTCGAACAGAGAGGACCAAGGCGCAGCGTTGCGGGTGAACATATTATATTTATTCAACTGATCACACGATCAAAACAAAGAACGAAACGTGAAGTCCTTCGATACACAACCAAAAGGAACAAGAAACCACAAAACACAAAGTGCAAGACAAACAGTTAAATATGGCTCCCAATCAGAGACACCCAGCTGACACTCGTTGCCTCTGATTGGGAGTCACTCAGACCAACCTAGAAAATTAAACATAGACT
>NW_028160519.1:0-15000 GCF_964263955.1 Coregonus lavaretus | reverse complement strand
CAGATCACAGCTCGTGCCATAGGCCAGCCAAGCTGCTCATACCTCATACCTCGTCTCGTCGTCGTCGTCGGGTGAGGTTGTGTCTCTCTCTGGCGGGAGGTAAGCTTGGCTTATATGGCATATGTGGTGTAGGGTAAAGCTTAAACCATGTACTTAGATTGTAGTTGGGTATTGTAGGTAGTTATCGTGGGTTGTTGTATGTAATTATTGTAGGTATTGTATTCGGCTGAGCCCGGTGAAGCACGAGGCTAGCTAACCCACTACCTTGACTAGCTAGCGGGTAGCTACTGGTAACTATTAGCAACTGTGGATAGTTGTTTCACGCCTGAGAGTACCTGTAATTACGCCAGCTAGCTGCCTACAATAATTACATACAATAATGCCTACCATTCAGCTGTTTTTCTAACCTCATTGTCTGAAGCGTTAACGTTAGGTAGTAAGTAGCTACTGTGCTTGAAATGTAGCTAGCTTGTTGCAACCTGGATAGCTACTAAACAATAGCTGGAACGACCTGGCGAACAGACGCGAACTGGCTGAGTCAATTCACTGGCTAGCTTTGCACTTGGCTAGCTAACAGTAGCTGCTAGGGGTAAGTTATAACCTACATTTGTGTTTTGTTTTTACATACTGGTAGCCAGAGTCGTTCAAGGGAATTCGGGACATGGGTGACTAGTTAACGTTAGCTTGGCTCTCTCTGTGTGTTCGTGCCGTGGGAGGACGGGTTTCTTCGTTGGCTGAAAGCAATGGCTAGCTAGTATGCTAACTATTCTAGCTAACTAACTGGCTGAATAAGTTGACGACGGACTCGCTCAAGCTGTCGGGACTAACCCACAATGTTAGACACGGACACGAATGATCTGCTTGGCGTGTTGACACACTGGTGGTCTGTTGTGGCCGAGTATTGGTGCTAAACCGTGTTGTTGGAGCCCGGCATGCTAGTTGGCTGTGGCGTCATATGACTAGGTGCCCTGGACGGTTTTCACGGAAGAATACTGTACCAAGTTAGCTAGCTGAATAAACTAAGTTAGTCAATTCCTAGAAAACATTGAACCACTGTAGTTTACAACAATTATAGTTTCTGAGGTGGATGTTGGGAGAGTTATATTTGGGTGTTTCAGTGAAATGTAAGTAAGGGAGGCCCCGCTCTCTCGCTTTCCCAGATGTTTAGTTCATTTCATTCCGATCGCCTTTGCATTATTGTAGCCATTTTCTGTAGCCTGTCAACTATGCCTCTGTCTATCCCTGTTCTCTCTTCTCCGCACAGGCTATACAAACGCCTCACACCGCGTGGCTGCTGCCTCTCTAACCTGGTGGTCCCTGCACATACGACCTACGTGGAGTTCCAGGTCTCCGGCAGCCTCTGGAACTGCCGTTCTGCGGCCAACAAGGCAGAGTTCATCTCAGCCTATGCTACCCTCCAGTCCCTCGACTTCTTGGCGCTGACGGAAACACCACTGAAAACACTGCTACTCCTACTGCTCTCTCCTCGTCTGACCATGTGTTCTCGCATACCCCGAGAGCATCTGGTCAGCGGGGTGGTGGCACAGGAATCCTCATCTCTCCCAAGTGGACATTCTCTCTTTTTCCCCTGACCCATCTGTCTATCTCCTCATTTGAATTCCATGCTGTCACAGTCACTAGCCCGTTCAAGCTTAACATCCTTGTCATTTATCGCCCTCCAGAGTTCATCAATGACGCCTTGATAAGTTCCTTTCCTGAGGATGGCTCACCCCTCACAGTTCTGGGTAACTTCAACCTCCCGACGTCTGCCTTTGACTAATTTCTCTCTGCCTCCTTCTTTCCACTCCTTTCCTCTTTTGACCTCAGCCTCTCACCGTCCCCCCCCCACTCACAAGGTAGGCAATACGCTTGACCTCATCTTTACTAGATGCTGTTCTTCTACTAATCTCACTGCAACTCCCATCCTAGTCTCCGACCACTACTTTGTATCCTTTTCTCTCTCACTCTCCTCCAACACTACTCACTCTGCCCCTACTCAGATGGTAATACGCCGTCGCAACGTTCGCTCTCTCTCTCCCGCTACTCTCTCCTCTTCCATCCTATCATCTCTTCCCTCTGCTCAATCCTTCTCCCTCCAATCTCCTGATTCTGCCTCCTCAACCCTCCTCTCCACAGGTCCTAATCCAGGCACTTGTCATCTCCCGTCTGGATTACTGCAACTCGCTGTTGGCTGGGCTCCCTGCCTGTGCCATTAAACCCCTACAACTCATCCAGAATGCAGCAGCCCGTCTGGTGTTAAACCTTCCCGAGTTCTGTCACGTCACCCCGCTCCTCCGCACACTCCACTGGCTTCCAGTTGAAGCTCGCATCTGCTACAAGACCATGGTGCTTGCCTACGGAGCTGTGAGGGGAACGGCACCTCCGTACCTTCAGGCTCTGATCAGTCCCTACACCCAAACGAGGGCATTGCGTTCATCCACCTCTGGCCTGCTGGCCCCCCTACCTCTGCGGAAGCACAGTTCCCGCTCAGCCCAGTAAAAACTGTTCGCTGCTCACTGGCTATAAGGTGAATGCACCAATTTGTAAGTCACTCTGGATAAGAGTGTCTGCTAATTGACGTAAATGTAAAATGTAAATGTATGTATAGGGTATGGTATGTATAGACTATGGTATGTATAGACTATGGTATGTATAGGCTATGGTATGTATAGGCTATGGTATGTATAGACTATGGTATGTATAGACTATGGTATGTATAGGCTATGGTATGTATAGGGTATGGTATGTATAGGCTATGGTATGTATAGACTATGGTATGTATAGACTATGGTATGTATATGCTATGGTATGTATATACTATGGTATGTATAGGCTATGGTATGTATAGGCTATGGTATGTATAGACTATGGTATGTATAGACTATGGTATGTATAGGCTATGGTATGTATATACTATGGTATGTATAGACTATGGTATATATAGACTATGGTATGTATAGATTATGGTATGTATAGACTATGGTATGTATAGATTATGGTATGGGGATGATTCCTGGTCTTGACTATGGGGATGATTCCTGGTCTAGGCTATGGGGATGATTCCTGGTCTTGGCTATGGGGATGATCCCTGGTCTTGGCTATGGGGATGATTCCTGGTTTAGACTATGGGGATGATTCCTGGTTTAGACTATGGGGATGATCCCTGGTCTAGACTATGGGGATGATTCCTGGTCTTGGCTATGGGGATGATTCCTGGTCTAGGCTATGGGGATGATTCCTGGTATTGGCTATGGGGATGATTCCTGGTCTAGGCTATGGGGATGATTCCTGGTCTTGGCTATGGGGATGATCCCTGGTCTTGGCTATGGGGATGATTCCTGGTCTTGACTATGGGGATGATTCCTGGTTTAGACTATGGGGATAATAATAATAATAATATGCCATTTAGCAGACGCTTTTATCCAAAGCGACTTACAGTCATGCGTGCATACATTTTTGTGTATGGGTGGTCCCGGGGATCGAACCCACTACCTTGGCGTTACAAGCGCCGTGCTCTACCAGCTGAGCTACAGAGGACCACAAACCAGGGATGATCCCTGGTTTAGACTATGGGGATGATCCCTGGTTTAGACTATGGGGATGATTCCTGGTTTAGGCTATATGGGGATGATTCCTGGTCTAGACTATGGGGATGATCCCTGGTTTAGACTATATGGGGATGATTCCTAGTTTAGACTATGGGGATGATTCCTGGTTTAGACTATGGGGATGATTCCTGGTTTAGGCTATATGGGGATGATCCCTGGTTTAGACTATATGGGGATGATTCCTGGTTTAGACTATGGGGATGATTCCTGGTTTAGACTATGGGGATGATTCCTGGTTTAGGCTATATGGGGATGATTCCTGGTCTAGACTATGGGGATGATTCCTGGTTTAGACTATATGGGGATGATCCCTGGTTAATAGAAGATAGAAGGATGCAATAAGAACAGAGGAACTGCTTTCCCTGTTACATCCTGCTCTGTACTTCTAAACATAGTGGCCAACCTTTACACAGAACACTGGATTTCACCGGATGTATTATTGAAAAGACACGCTGGTTGTTCAGAAGGATGATGGTCAATTCCAGCTAAGTGACAATATCCTTCCTGCAGAATGAAAGTAAGACGTTTTGTTACACGGTAGTTAGACTGTAAGAGTAGCACTCTATCATACTAGAGAACAGATCACAAGAAACATTATTCATCCATGTGCCGACTGACTGTGTGTGTTTGTTAGAAGAAGAAAAAATGCTTTGAACGTTTCTAACTACAAAGACCTGCTGCTCTCTTCCCTACCATACCTCCAATATCAGAACGAACAGGACAAAGTGATCCAATCCCTACCATACCTCTAATATCAGAACGAACAGGACAAAGTGATCCAATCCCTACCATACCTCCAATATCAGAACGAACAGGACAAAGTGATCCAATCCCTACCATACCTCCAATATCAGAACGAACAGGACAAAGTGATCCAATCCCTACCATACCTCCAATATCAGAACTAACAGGACAAAGTGATCCAATCCCTACCATACCTCCAATATCAGAACGAACAGGACAAAGTGATCCAATCCCTACCATACCTCCAATGTCAGAACGAACAGAACAAAGTGATCCAATCCCTACCATACCTCCAATATCAGAACTAACAGGACAAAGTGATCCAATCCCTACCATACCTCCAATGTCAGAACGAACAGAACAAAGTGATCCAATCCCTACCATACCTCCAATATCAGAACTAACAGGACAAAGTGATCCAATCCCTACCATACCTCCAATATCAGAACGAACAGGACAAAGTGATCCAATCCCTACCATACCTCCAATATCAGAACGAACAGGACAAAGTGATCCAATCCCTACCATACCTCCAATGTCAGAACGAACAGAACAAAGTGATACAATCCCTACCATACCTCCAATATCAGAACGAACAGAACAAAGTGATCCATTCCGTCTGCATCATTCTGACAGAAACCTAATGTTCTGGTGAAGCCTTAAGTTCTGCTCTGTGTGTGCGTGTGTTCTGCTCTGCACTGTTCTGGGTTTCTGGTTTAGCATGCACAATGACTCCTGAGGGCCCGGGACACTAAAACCCATTAGTGCTCTCAGCAGCCTAAAACTTGCATGATCCTATAAATGTTTCAAGGCGATTTTGAGTTTTTGTGCTCAAAAGGTTCAGGAGGGTTTTGGCGGAGCAGCCAGCGCGTGAGCAGTGAGGAGTGAACAAACGATTTTGCGCTACGGCGGCGGCGGTCGGTGGCTAAGCCTTCTCGCTAACACACTACCCGAACCCCCCCCCCCGGGGCATTTATTAAAGAGAACGAGAGGAAGCACACGGAGGAAAACACGCTCCTCCTCTGAGGGTGTGTTGTTCTAACACAGGCTCAACTGCCGGGCTCCCTGAACGAAGGTATTTCTAACAGGAAAAGAAATGTATCTGATGTCTACAGCTGAAATATTTAGTTTCTCACCTACCAATTTGCATTAAATAGCAGAGTCAGAATTAGACAGTGCTCTCTACTATGGAAGAGTATGTAATGTATGCACTCACTAACTGTAAGTCTCTCTGGATAAGAGCGTCTGCTAAAATGACTATAATGTAAATGTAGAATTTACTAAACCTCGTCTGTTCCAGTTGTTTGGAAAATGTAGAGGTTGACTAAAGACTAGGGGGAAATAATTAATGGGATTGTCACGCCCTGGCTCTGGGGACTCTTACATGTTGAGCCAGGGTGTGTAGGGTCTATGTTTTGTGTTCTATGTTCAGTTTCTAGTTCATGTGTTTTCTAGGTTGGCCGGGGTGGTTCTCAATCAGAGGCAACGAGAATCAGCTGTTGCTTGTTGTCTCTGATTGGGAACCATACTTAGGCAGCCTGTTGTGCACTTGTGTTGGTGGGATCTTGTTCCGTGTTGGTTTGTGTATATTACCGAGGACTTCACATATCGTTTTGTTGTTTTGTATTTTGTGTAAGTACCTATTAAAGTATGTACTCAGATCATGCTGCGCCTTGGTCCACTTTTCATGACGATCGTGACAGAAGATCCCACCAATACAGGACCAAGCAGCGTGTCCAGGAGCAAACGCCAGAGGTAACGTTAGTGGATGTCCTCCTCGTTTGGGGGCAGATCACGGAGGAGGAGGCCGTCCGTTACCGAAGGGCGATGAAGGGGGAGACCCAGGCAGGAGAGGAGAAGCAGCGCCAACCGGGCCGTCGTCGGACAAGCGAGAGGCACCCCCAAGAAAAATGTTTGGGGGGGCAAACGGCATGGATGACAGGGCTGCTGGAGGCAGATAAAGGGCGAGTTTGTGGACGAGGAGAGAAGGCCACCAGGTTACGGGGGCCATTGGTCAGTAGAGGGAAGGAGAGTGTAGAGGCACGGTGAGAGGTACTGAGGTGTGTTACCAGTCCGGTCCGGCCCGTTCCTGATCCCCACACAAGGCCAGTGGTGTGTGTTCCCAGTACGGTCCGGCCTGTTCCTGTCCCTCGCACCAAGCCTGTGATGCGCGTCGCCAGCCCGGCCCGGCCTGTTCCTGCCCCTCGCACCAAGCCTGTGGTGCGCGTCGCCAGCCCAGCCCGGCCTGTTTCTGCCCCTCGCACCAAGCCAATGGTGCGCGTCGCCAGCACGTTCCGGCCTGTTCCTGCTCCCCGCACCAAGCCTATGGTGCGCGTCGCCAGCCCGGTCCGGCCCATTCCTGCTCCCCGCACCAAGCCTGTGGTGCGCATCGTCAGCCCGGTCCGGCCCGTTCCTGCTCCCCGCACCAAGCCAGTGGTGCGCGTCGTCAGCCCGGTCCGGCCCATTCCTGCTCCCCGCACCAAGCCTGTGGTGCGCGTCGTCAGTCCGGCACAGCCCGTGCCTGGTCAGGTACCGGTCAGCTGCTCCACACCGGAGCCTAAGCAATCCGCTCCACCGATGTCCAGTCCAGCTCCAGCCAGCGGGCCCAGACCAGACCAGGGGCGCTACGGGGGGGTTGTTAGAGGGTGGTGGTCACGCCCGGAGCCGGATCCGCCTCCGAGGCGGAATGCCCACCCGGCCCCTCCCCTGTTGGGTTTATGTTGGCGCGGTCGCAGTCCGCGACTTTGGGGGGGGGGGGGGGTACTGTCACGCCCTGGCTCTGGGGACTCTTATATGTTGAGCCAGGGGGTGTAGTGTCTATGTTTTGTGTTCTATGTTCAGTTTCTAGTTCATGTGTTTTCTAGGTTGGCCGGGGTGGTTCTCAATCAGAGGCAACGAGAATCAGCTGTTGCTTGTTGTCTCTGATTGGGAACCATACTTAGGCAGTTGTGCACTTGTGTTGGTGGGATCTTGTTCCGTGTTGGTTTGTGTATATTACCGAGGACTTCACGTATCGTTTTGTTGTTTTGTATTTTGTGTAAGTACCTATTAAAGTATGTACTCATATCACGCTGCGCCTTGGTCCACTTTTCATGACGATCGTGACCACAACCCTGGTCAAATGTAGTCCACTATACACGGAATAGGGTGCCATTTGGGACACAGGGACGTTATCCAATGCATCAGAATCATGCAGCGAGCTGTTTAGACATTGTGGTCACTCCCACACGGGTGACACCAATTCAATTTACAAGGCCACGTACTCTATGCCTTTTGTCAAGAGCCTCCGCATAACACCATTGATTCCTTTCCTTCCCCTCCCACGGTGGGTAGAATAATAAAGGATCTATTTCATTGTCATAGGATGAGTCCACTAAATAATATTGGTGTCCCCCCCCCCCCCGCCTGTACCAAATGCAAACATGGTGATGACACAGTGGAGGAGATGGGGCCTGCTGTTCTAGTCCTATAAACACTATGTAGGGTTTAGAGGTGGACTCTTTGACTTTGGATAAATAGAGAGAGAGAGAGAGAGAAGAGAGAGAAAGAGAGAGAGAGAGAGAGAGAGAGAGAGAGGAGAGAGAGAGAGAGAGAGAGAGAGAGAGAGAGAGAGAGAGAGAGAGAGAGAGAGAGAGAGAGAGAGAGAGAGAGAGAGGAAGAGAGAGAGAGAGAGAGAGAGACAGAGAGAGAAAGAGAGAGAGAGAGAGAGAGAGGGAGAGAGAGAGAGAGAGAGAGAGAGAGAGTGAGAGAGAGAGAGAGAGGACAGGGAGAATAAACAGATAGAAAAATGAAGGAGGATAATGAGGGAGGGAAGAGAGAGGGACACAGAGACTGTTTGTGCCAATAGTGAAGGACAGTGGGAGGGGTGGATGGGTGAGGGGGTAGGAAAGGGAGAGAGTGATAGAGGTGGGGAGGATCCAATCCCCAGAACAACAGCGAGTTATCTGACCAAGGTGCCGTGTGTGTGTGTGTGTGTGCGTGAGAGAGAGAGAGAGAGAGAGAGAGGGAGGAGAAGAGAGAGAGAGAGAGAGAGAGAGAGAGAGAGAGAGAGAGAGAGAGAGAGAGAGAGAGAGAGAGAGAGAGAGAGAGAGAGAGAGAGAGAGAGAGAGAGAGGATAATCTAATTGATAAGAGCGTTCTATCTTTAGGAGAGCTCAGGACATCAAAACTTGGCTCTGGCTGAAAGGTTTGTTGCGTCCCCCCCCCCCCCCCCCTCACTCTCTTTCTTGGACAGTGTAGAGGAGTCTGAGGAGTCAGAATGTATGATGTTACACCTTGATGTTTCAGTCCTCTTCATCTGTTTTCTGTTTCTGTCCTCTCATCTGTTCTCTGTCCTCCTTATCTGTTTTCTGTCCTCTTCATCTGTTCTCTGTCTCTTCATCTGTTCTCTGTCCTCTTCATCTGTTCTCTGTCCTCCTTATCTGTTCTCTTTCCTCTTCCTCTGTTCTCTTTCCTCTTCATATGTTCTCTTTCCTCTTCATCTGTTCTCTGTCCTCTTCATCTGTTCTCTGTCCTCTTCATCTGTTCTCTGTCCTCCTTATCTGTTCTCTGTCCTCTTCATCTGTTCTCTGTCCTCTTCCTCTGTTCTCTTTCCTCTTCATCTGTTCTCTGTGTGAGATGTGAATGGCAGAGCTCAATGAAATGGTGCTATAGTTAAAGTAGATATTTAGAGACAGTTTCTCTTACTGTGTATTTCTTCTATTTAATTAATTCAGTGAATCAAGACAATATGATCTGGTCCCCTATTCAGCTGTAGTCCTTATCCCCTATTCAGCTGTAGTCCTTATCCCCTATTCAGCTGCAGCGAGTATCCCCTATTCAGCTGTAGTCCTTATCCCCTATTCAGCTGTAGTCCTTATCCCCTATTCAGCTGCAGCGAGTATCCCCTATTCAGCTGTAGTCCTTATCCCCTATTTAGCTTTAGTACTTATCCCCTATTCAGCTGTATTCCTTATCCCCTATTCACCTGTATTTCTTATCCCCTATTCAGCTGTAGTCCTTATCCCCTATTCAGCTCTAGGCCTTATCCCTATTCAGCTCTAGGCCTTATCCCCTATTCAGCTCTAGGCCTTATCCCCTATTCAGCTGTAGTCCTTATCCCCTATTTGCTGTAGTCCTTATCCCCTATTCAGCTGTAGGCCTTACCCCATATTTGCTGCCTTACCCCATATTTGCTGTAGTCCTTATACCCTATTCAGCTGTAGTCCTTATCCCCTATTCAGCTGTAGTCCTTATCCCTATTCAGCTGTAGTCCTTAGCCCTATTCAGCTGTAGTCCTTATCCCCTATTCAGCTGTAGTCCTTATCCCCTATTCAGCTGTAGTCCTTATCCCCTATTCAGCTGCAGCAAGTATCCCTATTCAGCTGTAGTCCTTATCCCCTATTTAGCTTTAGTACTTATCCCTATTCAGCTGTATTCCTTATCCCTATTCACCTGTATTTCTTATCCCCTATTCAGCTGTAGTCCTTATCCCCTATTCAGCTCTAGGCCTTATCCCTATTCAGCTCTAGGCCTTATCCCTATTCAGCTCTAGGCCTTATCCCCTATTCAGCTGTAGTCCTTATCCCCTATTTGCTGTAGTCCTTATCCCCTATTCAGCTGTAGGCCTTATCCCCTATTTGCTGTAGTCCTTATCCCCTATTCAGCTGTAGTCCTTAGCCCCTATTCAGCTGTAGTCCTTATCCCCTATTCAGCTGTAGTCCTTATCCCCTATTCAGCTGTAGTCCTTATCCCCTATTCAGCTGTAGTCCTTATCCCCTATTCAGCTTTAGTCCTTATCCCCTATTCAGCTGTAGTCCTTATCCCCTATTCAGCTGTAGTCCTTATCCCTATTCAGCTGTAGTCCTTATCCCCTATTCAGCTGTAGTCCTTATCCCCTATTCAGCTTTAGTCCTTATCCCCTATTCAGCTGTAGTCCTTATCCCTATTCAGCTGTAGTCCTTATCCCCTATTCAGCTGTAGTCCTTATCCCCTATTCAGCTGTAGTCCTTATCCCCTATTCGGCTGTAGTCCTTATCCCTATTCAGCTGTAGTCCTTATCCCCTATTCAGCTGTAGTCCTCAATAATGATGTCACTTAGCTACTGTATCAGAGGTTTGTTAAAGAGCTTTGGGAAGTGGGTCAATGTCTGCTTCATGGTGGCGTGTCACGCCCTGACCTGGAGAGACTGTTATTCTCCAGGTAGTTTGGTCAGGGTGGTGGTGTGTCACGCCCTGACCTGGAGAGACTGTTATTCTCCAGGTAGTTTGGTCAGGGTGGTGGTGTGTCACGCCCTGACCTGGAGAGACTGTTATTCTCCAGGTAGTTTGGTCAGGGTGGTGGTGTGTCACGCCCTGACCTGGAGAGACTGTTATTCTCCAGGTAGTTTGGTCAGGGTGGTGGTGTGTCACGCCCTGACCTGGAGAGACTGTTATTCTCCAGGTAGTTTGGTCAGGGTGGTGGTGTGTCACGCTCTGACCTGGAGAGACTGTTATTCTCCAGGTAGTTTGGTCAGGGTGGTGGTGTGTCACGCCCTGACCTGGAGAGACTGTTATTCTCCAGGTAGTTTGGTCAGGGTGGTGGTGTGTCACGCCCTGACCTGGAGAGACTGTTATTCTCCAGGTAGTTTGGTCAGGGTGGTGGTGTGTCACGCCCTGACCTGGAGAGACTGTTATTCTCCAGGTAGTTTGGTCAGGGTGGTGGCGTGTCACGCCCTGACCTGGAGAGACTGTTATTCTCCAGGTAGTTTGGTCAGGGTGGTGGTGTGTCACGCCCTGACCTGGAGAGACTGTTATTCTCCAGGTAGTTTGGTCAGGGTGGTGGCGTGTCACGCCCTGACCTGGAGAGACTGTTATTCTCCAGGTAGTTTGGTCAGGGTGGTGGTGTGTCACGCCCTGACCTGGAGAGACTGTTATTCTCCAGGTAGTTTGGTCAGGGTGGTGGTGTGTCACGCCCTGACCTGGAGAGACTGTTATTCTCCAGGTAGTTTGGTCAGGGTGGTGGTGTGTCACGCCCTGACCTGGAGAGACTGTTATTCTCCAGGTAGTTTGGTCAGGGTGGTGGTGTGTCACGCCCTGACCTGGAGAGACTGTTATTCTCCAGGTAGTTTGGTCAGGGTGGTGGTGTGTCACGCCCTGACCTGGAGAGACTGTTATTCTCCAGGTAGTTTGGTCAGGGTGGTGGTGTGTCACGCCCTGACCTGGAGAGACTGTTCTTCTCCAGGTAGTTTGGTCAGGGTGGTGGTGTGTCACGCCCTGACCTGGAGAGACTGTTATTCTCCAGGTAGTTTGGTCAGGGTGGTGGTGTGTCACGCCCTGACCTGGAGAGACTGTTATTCTCCAAGTAGTTTGGTCAGGGTGGTGGTGTGTCACGCCCTGACCTGGAGAGACTGTTATTCTCCAGGTAGTTTGGTCAGGGTGGTGGCGTGTCACGCCCTGACCTGGAGAGACTGTTATTCTCCAGGTAGTTTGGTCAGGGTGGTGGTGTGTCACGCCCTGACCTGGAGAGACTGTTATTCTCCAGGTAGTTTGGTCAGGGTGTGAATATCAAGTGTGTGTATTTCTAGGGTGGACATTCTATATTTGTATTTCTATGTTTGGCCGGGTGTGATTCCCAATCGGAGGCAGCTGTCGCTCGTTGTCTCTGATTGGGATCGTACTTAGTCAGCCAGTTTCCCTGCCTGGGTTGTGGGATCTTGTTTGTGTTTCGGTGAGTTTGGCTTGTTTGTGTATAGCCTTCCGACGTCACGTCGACTTTGACTTTTGTTGTTTTGTCAGTGTGTATTCAGTTTAATAAACATGTTCGCATATACCACGCTGCACCTTGGTCTGACCCGTCTCTCAACGATCGTGACATGGTAGAACCAGCGATTCCTCTTTCCCTCTAGACAGGGTCATTGTAAAGTCCACTATCAATGTCTATGGTTATAATAATGAGATAAAATATGGTTGTCTGGTGGTAGAACCAGTCAGACCTCTCACCCTCTAATAAGCTCTTCCTTCATCTAAATGGCACCCTATTCCCTACATAGTGCACAGTAAGACTATAGTGAAGACCAGCGAATAGGTTCCTGTGGATAAGTGGCACACTATTCCCTATGTAGTGCACAGGAAGACTATAGTGAAGACCAGTGAATGGTTCCTGGGGATAAATGGCACCCTATTCCCTATATAGTGCACAGGAAGACTATAGTGAAGACCAGCGAATAGGTTCCTGGGGATAAGTGGCACCCTATTCCCTATATAGTGCACAGGAAGACTATAGTGAAGACCAGCGAATGGGTTCCTGGGATAAGTGGCACCCTATTCCCTATGTAGTGTCCATAGGAAGACTATAGTGAAGACCAGCGAATGGGTTCCTGGGGATAAGTGGCACCCTATTCCCTATATAGTGCACAGGAAGACTATAGTGAAGACCAGTGAATGGGTTCCTGGGGATAAGTGGCACCCTATTCCCTACATAGTGCACAGGAAGACTATAGTGAAGACCAGTGAATGGTTCCTGGGGATAAGTGGCACCCTATTCCCTATGTAGTGGACAGGAGGACTATAATGAAGACCAGTGAATGGGTTCCTGGCGATAAATGGCACCCTATTCCCTATGTAGTGCACAGGAGGACTATAGTGAAGACCAGCGAATGGGTTCCTGGGGATAAGTGGTACCCTATTCCTATGTAGTGTCCATAGGAAGACTATAGTGAAGACCAGTGAATAGGTTCCTGGGATAAGTGGCACCCTTTTCCTACATAGTGCACAGGAAGACTATAGTGAAGACCAGTGAATGGGTTCCTGGGATAAGTGGTACCCTATTCCCTATATAGTGCACAGGAAGACTATAGTGAAGACCAGCGAATGGGTTCCTGGGGATAAGTGGCACCCTATTCCCTACATAGTGCACAGGAAGACTATAGTGAAGACCAGTGAATGGGTTCCTGGGATAAATGGCACCCTATTCCTACATAGTGCATAGGAGACTATAGTGAAGACCAGCGAATAGGTTCCTGGGGATAAGTGGCACCCTATTCCCTATATAGTGCACAGAAGACTATAGTGAAGACCAGCGAATAGGTTCCTGGGATAAGTGGCACCCTATTCCCTATATAGTGCACAGGAAGACTATAGTGAAGACCAGCGAATAGGTTCCTGGGGATAAGTGGCACCCTATTCCCTATATAGTGCACAGGAAGACTATAGTGAAGACCAGTGAATGGGTTCCTGGGGATAAGTGGCACCCTATTCCCTATGTAGTGCACAGGAAGGCTATAGTGAAGACCAGTGAATGGGTTCCTGGGATAAGTGGCACCCTATTCCCTATGTAGTGGACAGGAGGACTATAATGAAGACCAGTGAATGGGTTTCCTGGCGATAAATGGCACCCTATTCCCTATGTAGTGCACAGGAGGACTATAGTGAAGACCAGCGAATGGGTTCCTGGGGATAAGTGGTACCCTATTCCCTATGTAGTGTCCATAGGAGTGTCCATAGGAAGACTATAGTGAAGACCAGTGAATAGGTTCCTGGGGATAAGTGGCACCCTTTTCCCTACATAGTGCACAGGAAGACTATAGTGAAGACCAGTGAATGGGTTCCTGGGGATAAGTGGTACCCTATTCCCTATATAGTGCACAGGAAGACTATAGTGAAGACCAGCGAATGGGTTCCTGGGGATAAGTGGCACCCTATTCCCTACATAGTGCACAGGAAGACTATAGTGAAGACCAGTGAATGGGTTCCTGGGGATAAATGGCACCCTATTCCCTACATAGTGCATAGGAAGACTATAGTGAAGACCAGCGAATAGGTTCCTGGGGATAAGTGGCACCCTATTCCCTATATAGTGCACAGGAAGACTATAGTGAAGACCAGCGAATAGGTTCCTGGGGATAAGTGGCACCCTATTCCCTATATAGTGCACAGGAAGACTATAGTGAAGACCAGCGAATAGGTTCCTGGGGATAAGTGGCACCCTATTCCCTATATAGTGCACAGGAAGACTATAGTGAAGACCAGTGAATGGGTTCCTGGGGATAAGTGGCACCCTATTCCCTATGTAGTGCACAGGAAGGCTATAGTGAAGACCAGTGAATGGGTTCCTGGGGATAAGTGGCACCCTATTCCCTATGTAGTGCACAGGAAGACTATAGTGAAGACCAGTGAATGGGTTCCTGGGGATAAGTGGTACCCTATTCCCTATGTAGTGCACAGGAAGACTATAGTGAAGACCAGCGAATGGGTTTCCGGGGATAAGTGGCACCCTATTACCTATATAGTGTCCATAGGGCTCTGGTCAAAAGTAGTGCACTATATAGGGAATAGGGTGTCATTTGGAACTCTGTCCTCTGTCATCTGAGTTGAAGGTAGAGAGGGATGGAGAGAGAGACGACCTGGAGTGTCCTGGAAACCCAAATCCAGGTTAATTACTCCTCCATCTGAGTTGAAGGTAGAGAGGGATGGATAGAGAGACGACCTGGAGTGTCCTGGAAACCCAAATCCAGGTTAATTACTCCTCCATCTGAGTTGAAGGTAGAGAGGGATGGAGAGAGAGACGACCTGGAGTGTCCTGGAAACCCAAATCCAGGTTAATTACTCCTCCATCTGAGTTGAAGGTAGAGAGGGATGGAGAGAGAGACGACCTGGAGTGTCCTGGAAACCCAAATCCAGGTTAATTACTCC
>NW_028160520.1:10000-20242 GCF_964263955.1 Coregonus lavaretus | reverse complement strand
AAAGTACAGGCTCAGTGAGCACAGTCTTGCCATTGACAAGGGTAGATACAGGAAAACCTGGCTCCCTGTAGAGGAAAGGCTGTGCAACCACTGCACCACAGCAGAACCTGAGACAGAGCTGCATTTCCTGACAAAATGTCAAAAATATAAAACAATTAGAGTGTCATTTCCCCAAATTTGAAACTCTTATTCAAGGTTTCAAAGACCTCTCTGATGAGAATAGGCTACCCGTCCTGTTGGGGGAGGACGCAGAGAGCTGTGGGTTGGCAGCGCACTACATTGCTGCCTGCCATAAGATGAGGGACAGTGTCTGACAGACCAATCAACCTGCACATGTCCTCTATATTGTTATTGTTCAATGGTTATTTTGGTCCTTGGTTATTGTTGTTACTGTGGTCCCGTTGACAATATTGATTATTATTAATTATGTTAATATTGTAAATGTCCAAAGATTTACATTGTTACGTCATGCCAATAAAGCAAATTGAATTGAATTGAATTTAGAGAGAGAGAAGAGTAGAGAGAGAGAGAGAGAGAGAGAGAGAGAGAAGAGAGATAGAGAGCGAGAGAGAGAGAGAGAGAGAGAGAGAGAGAGAGAGAGAGAGAGAGAGAGAGAGAGAGAGAGAGAGAGAGAGAGAGGGAAAAGAAGAGGAACCCACTGACCCACAGCAGAGAAGGGATCACAGGAGGAAATGTAATTCATTCAGCTCTCTCTCTCTCTCTCTCTCTCTCTCTCTCTCTCTCTCTCTCTCTCTCTCTCTCTCTCTCTCTCTCTCCTCTCTCTCTCCCCTCTCTCTCTCCTCTCTCTCAATTCAATTTTAAGGGCTTTATTGGCATGGGAAACGTGTGTTAACATTGCCAAAGCAAGGGAAGTAGATAGTAAACAAAAGTGAAATAAACAATAAATATTAACAGTAAACATTACACTCAGAAGTTTCAAAAGAATAAAGACATTTCAAATGTCATACTCTCTCTCTCTCTCTCTCTCTCTCTCTCTCTCTCTCTCTCTCTCTCTCTCTGTCTCTCTCTCTCTCCTCTCTCTACCCTCTCTCTCTCTCTCTCTCTCTCTCCTCTCTCTCTCTCTCTATCCTCTCTCTCTCTCTCTCTCTCTCTCTCATCCTCTCTCTCTCTCTCTCCTCTCTCTCTCTCTCCTCTCTCTCTCTGTCTCTCTCTCTCTCCTCTCTCTATCCTCTCTCTCTCTCTCTCTCTCTCTCTCTATCCTCTCTCTCTCTCCTCTCTCTCTCTCTCTCCCCTCTCTATCTCTCTCTCTCTCTCTCTCTCTCAATCTCACTCCCCCTTGCTCTCCTCTTTTTTCTGTATGAGTGATCTGCGCTCCCCCCTCCACAACCATAATGTCATGGACTGAAAGGGCTGTGAGGCGAGGGCTGAGAAAATCCCCTGAAGATGAAGCCTGGACAGAACAGATGTGAAGGGTTTTGTTGAGGAGTTGGGAGGCTGGCGGGGTGGCGATAGGCTAATTTGAGCAGCATAAAGCCGGACCCTTTTCATATGCAGATTGCAGCTTTGATCAAGAGCTGATGAAAGTGTTGGGAGTGGAGAGGATGGCGGGGGGGCCCTTTGTAGCAGACAAGAAGGCATCTGCTGAGCTCCACCCTATTCTCCTACACGATCCCCCCCGACTACAATGACCGTTGGACGAAAAAAAGTGTCATTTGAGCACTGTAGAAAACAACAAATAAAAGAGATCCCGGTGTACGGGTGTGCATATCAATGTATATTCATGTGCCACTGCCACTCCATGCGTATCCCTGCACACATCACATAGCTGTGGCTGTGGCTGTGGCTCCCCACACTACGCCTGGCTGCTTGACTGACTTATCCCTGTTGAGAAACAAATAAAAGGCATTCTTTTTTTTTTTGTGAGGGGAGAGCCATTGAGATCAACGGTGGGTTGACGAAGAGCTTTGGGGATCTAGAGAGTAGTGATCCGTGCTAGCGGGAGCCACTGGGGAA
This sequence comes from Coregonus lavaretus, assembly GCF_964263955.1. Lineage (NCBI taxonomy): Eukaryota > Metazoa > Chordata > Actinopteri > Salmoniformes > Salmonidae > Coregonus > Coregonus lavaretus. The sequence continues at coordinate 18,268 of NW_028160520.1, read as the reverse complement.
ACACGGGAGGATTTCATGGTGACACAAAAGTAGCCTGCCTGACAGGACTCACAGAAAACAAGCAGGGAGAAATAGAGGGAACACATTGATTATCACTAAGATCAGAGACTAGAATGAGCTGGGTTACCTACTAAAGGATTGCATGAAAGCAAGCAAGATAGTGTGCTTGTATGGAGGTTAGTTTACTGTGTGCCTGCCTAGTATCAGTACTTGACGACATGACCATTAACTACTCAATTAATAAACATAAAATTCTTTTTTTTATTACTCAAGCTTATTATTTTTTAAATCAATTAGAAAATACTGCTATCTGTCTTTCTGTGGCGGGAGACAGTCCAGTATTTTGGGGAAGCTCTCCTGCCTGACAAGCCTCCTCTCACCATGGATATGTCCTTAATGACACCCTATGCCCTACATAGTGCACTCTTTTTGACCAGAGTCCATAGTCAAAAGTAGCGTAGCATGTATAGGGTGCAATTTGGGACATCCCCGATGATTCCAGTAGCCAGCCAGCCAGTCAGCCATTCAGCTGAATGGATTCTTGGCCGGAACCCAAGGACAAATGAAGACTTCCAACTGTTTCTCTTCTTTCCACCATGTTAGGCATGAAAGATGTTATCAAAGAAACCCTAAACTTTATGGCTTTGCAGGCTGTACACAAGGTCTGTCAGATCCTTTCTCCTGTTTTTCTATTAAACTCACAGAAGCTTTACAGAAAATGCATACAGAAATCCATTTGACAAAAACACGGCGCAAAAAGAAGAAATGTCTCGGCAAAGACGTTCTGGAGTAGGCGTATTCAATGACTGCTACAGCTATATTTCCAGGGTGATATAAGTAGGCGTATTCAATGACTGCTACAGCTATACACTCTGTCCCCATAGGATAACCCTTTTTGGTCCCAGGTAGAACTCTTTTGGGTTCCATTTAGAACCCTCTGTGGAAAGGGTTCTACATGGAACTCAAAAGGGTTCTACCTGGAACCAAAATAGTTCTACCTGGAACCAAAAAGGGTTATTTAAAGGGTTCTCCTATGGGGACAGCCCAATAACCCTTTTAGGTTCTAGATGGCACCTTTTTTTCTAAGTGTGTATTTCCAGGATGACATAAGTAGGCATTTTCAATGACCAGGGTGATATAAGAAACGAGTGTGCTTCTTGCGGAGAGATTCAAAGTACTGCTTTAACAGCCGAGTGTTAAACACAGTTAAGGAAGTTAAGATATTAAGAGAGGAAACCTGAGAATACGAGCAGAATAATTCAAAACAGACCACCTGTTAGGTGAAGAGAACACTGTAGCTTTGTCCCAAATGACAGAATAGTGGTAGTGAGGTTATTGCATGATGGTTTAAAGGTGGCTAAAATTCTAATAGTTCGCCTAATTTAAGTTCGTGACAAAACAAGCAAGTCTAGAGAATCATTGTACCATCTAAACCTCAGTGAAATATATTTTCCATAAACCAACATATTGTGTTTGAAGCTGGTGTACAAAACCAAAAGTAAAAGATGCAAAAATGAAACTTAAGAACGGGAAGGATAGAAATAGAGCACATAGAACAGATCTACCGCTTCTTATACTTGCTTTCAACGAGAATGACAGATCTATAACTCACATTTCTATGAGACTTTGGTCGGGTCGCCCAAAAAGTGACATATTGCAGCTTTAAATTCAATATATATATATACAGTGAGGGAAAAAAGTATTTGATCCCCTGCTGATTTTGTACGTTTGCCCACTGACAAAGACATGATCAGTCTATAATTTTAATGGTAGGTTTATTTGAACAGTGAGAGACAGAATAACAACAAAAAAATCCAGAAAAACGCATGTAAAAATTTTTATAAATTGATTTGCATTTTAATGAGAGAAATAAGTATTTGACCCCTCTGCAAAACATGACTTAGTACTTGGTGGCAAAACCTTTGTTGGCAATCCCAGAGGTCAGACGTTTCTTGTAGTTGGCCACCAGGTTTGCACACATCTCAGGAGGGATTTTGTTCCACTCCTCTTTGCAGATCTTCTCCAAGTCATTAAGGTTTCGAGGCTGACGTTTGGCAACTCGAACCTTCAGCTCCCTCCACAGATTTTCTATGGGATTAAGGTCTGGAGACTGGCTAGGCCACTCCAGGACCTTAATGTGCTTCTTCTTGAGCCAGTCCTTTGTTGCCTTGGCCGTGTGTTTTAGGTCATTTCAATGCTGGAATACCTATCCACGACCCATTTTCAATGCCCTGGCTGAGGGAAGGAGGTTCTCACCCAAGATTTGACGGTACATGGCCCCATCCATCGTCCCTTTGATGCGGTGAAGTTGTCCTGTCCCCTTAGCAGAAAAACACCCCCAAAGCATAATGTTTCCACCTCCATGTTTGACGGTGGAGATAGTGTTCTTGGGGTCATAGGCAGCATTCCTCCTCCTCCAAACACGGCGAGTTGAGTTGATGCCAAAGAGCTCCATTTTGGTCTCATCTGACCACAACACTTTCACCCAGTTCTCCTCTGAATCATTCAGATGTTCATTGGCAAACTTCAGACGGCCCTGTATATGTGCTTTCTTGAGCAGGGGGACCTTGCGGGCGCTGCAGGATTTCAGTTCTTCACGGCGTAGTGTGTTACCAATTGTTTTCTTGGTGACTATGGTCCCAGCTGCCTTGAGATCATTGACAAGATCCTCCCGTGTAGTTCTGGGCTGATTCCTCACCGTTCTCATGATCATTGCAACTCCACGAGGTGAGATCTTGCATGGAGCCCCAGGCCAAGGGATATTGACAGGTCTTTTGTGTTTCTTCCATTTGCGAATAATCGCATCAACTGTTGTCACCTTCTCACCAAGCTGCTTGGCGATGGTCTTGTAGCCCATTCCAGCCTTGTGTAGGTCTACAATCGTGTCCCTGACATCCTTGGAGAGCTCTTTGGTCTTGGCCATGGTGGAGAGTTTGGAATCTGATTGATTGATTGCTTCTGTGGGCAGGTGTCTTTTATACAGGTAACAAACTGAGATTAGGAGCACTCCCTTTAAGAGTGTGCTCCTAATCTCAGCTCGTTACCTGTATAAAAGACACCTGGGAGCCAGAAATCTTTCTGATTGAGAGGGGGTCAAATACTTATCTCCCTCATTAAAATGCAAATCAATTTATAACATTTTTGACATGTGTTTTTCTGGATTTTTTTGTTGTTATTCTGTCTCTCACTGTTCAAATAAACCTACCATTAGAATTATAGACTGATCATTTCTTTGTCAGTGGGAAAATGTACAAAATCAGCAGGGCATCAAATACTTTTTCCCCTCACTGTATATATATATATTTTTTTTTTTCCACCTTTATTTAACCAGGTAAGCCAGTTGAGAACAAGTTCTCATTTACAACTGCGACCTGGCCAAGATAAAGCAAAGCAGTGCAATAAAAACGGCAGGTAGCTTAGTGGGTAAGAGCGTTGTGCCAGTAACCGAAAGGTCGCTGGTTCTAATCCCCGAGCCGACTAGGTGAAAAATCTGTCGATGTGCCCTTGAGCAAGGCACTTAACCCTAATTGCTCCTGTAAGTCGCTCTGGATAAGAGCGTCTGCTAAATGACCAAAAAAAAAAACAAAAAAAAACAAACAAACAACAACACAGAGTTACATATGGGGTAAAACAAAAACCGTACAGTCAAACATAAATATGTCACTCATAAAAAGTATGAAGAAGAAAGGAACACATTGTGTAGTGGTGGCAGCAGTAGATCCTCATAAGAGCCAAGGGCTTGAGTCGGGTACGTCAGTAGTTGGTTGGTACACGGCCTATAGTTTAACCTGGCATCAGCCATGCTAGTCCTGTTTGACCTGTGGTAAAGGAAAGAATCCCTCCTACAAGTAAAGTCATTTAGGGCAAAGGTAAACGAGTTTGACCAGAGTGGAGGAGGAGAAGAGTTTGACCAAAACCGTAGCCGTTAGAGCGAGGTAGAGGGGACTATTTGACGAGACGGTGTAGTGGAGCAAGGTAGAGGAGTTTGACCAGAGTTTGACCACACTGTGCAGCGCGGTTGGCTCTCCTCAACTTGTAGTGGTCTGTTTGACCACACTGTGCAGCGGTTGGCTCTCCTCAACTTGTAGTGGTCTGTTTGACCACACTGTGCAGCGGTTGGCTCTCCTCAACTTCTAGTGGTCTGTTTGACCACACTGTGCAGCGGTTGGCTCTCCTCAACTTCTAGTGGTCTGTTTGACCACACTGTGCAGCGGTTGGCTCTCCTCAACGTGTAGTGGTCTGTTTGACCACACTGTGCAGCGGTTGGCTCTCCTCAACTTGTAGTGGTCTGTTTGACCACACTGTGCAGCGGTTGGCTCTCCTCAACTTCTAGTGGTCTGTTTGACCACACTGTGCAGCGGTTGGCTGTCTGTTTGACCACACTGTGCAGCGGTTGGCTCTCCTCAACTTCTAGTGGTCTGTTTGACCACACTGTGCAGCGGTTGGCTCTCCTCAACTTGTAGTGGCCTGAAGCCACTTCCTCTGAGACCTCCATGGCCCGTTTTGCACTCCACTAAAGATACTTTATGTAAGTCAAAAGATACTTCACTTTCCCACTGTCAATTAGTAACCACTTTTTACAACCTCACTACATATTCTGCAGTCTGTACTGAGGAGTGATCCTGAATGAGCCTGCTCTGCTCTGCTCTCAGTACTGAGGAGTGATCCTGAATGAGCCTGCTCTGCTCTGCTGTCTGTACTGAGGAGTGATCCTGAATGAGCCTGCTCTGCTCTGCTGTCTGTACTAAGGAGTGATCCTAAATGAGCCTGTCTTGCTCTACTCTCAGTACTGAGGAGTGATCCTGAATGAGCCTGCTCTGCTCTGCTCTCAGTACTGAGGAGTGATCCTGAATGAGCCTGCTCTGCTCTGCTCTCTGTACTGAGGAGTGATCCTGAATGAGCCTGTCTTGCTCTACTCTCAGTACTGAGGAGTGATCCTGAATGAGCCTGCTCTGCTCTGCTGTCTGTACTGAGGAGTGATCCTGAATGAGCCTGCTCTGCTCTGCTGTCTGTACTAAGGAGTGATCCTAAATGAGCCTGTCTTGCTCTACTCTCAGTACTGAGGAGTGATCCTGAATGAGCCTGCTCTGCTCTGCTCTCAGTACTGAGGAGTGATCCTGAATGAGCCTGCTCTGCTCTGCTCTCTGTACTGAGGAGTGATCCTGAATGAGCCTGTCTTGCTCTACTCTCAGTACTGAGGAGTGATCCTGAATGAGCCTGCTCTGCTCTGCTGTCTGTACTGAGGAGTGATCCTGAATGAGCCTGTCTTGCTCTGCTCTCAGTACTGAGGAGTGATCCTGAATGAGCCTGCTCTGCTCTGCTGTCTGTACTGAGGAGTGATCCTGAATGAGCCTGCTCTGCTCTGCTGTCTGTACTGAGGAGTGATCCTGAATGAGCCTGGTCTGCTCTGCTCTCTGTACTGAGGAGTGATCCTGAATGAGCCTGCTCTGCTCTACTCTCTGTACTGAGGAGTGATCCTGAATGAGCCTGCTCTGCTCTGCTGTCTGTACTGAGGAGTGATCCTGAATGAGCCTGCTCTGCTCTGCTGTCTGTACTGAGGAGTGATCCTGAATGAGCCTGGTCTGCTCTGCTCTCTGTACTGAGGAGTGATCCTGAATGAGCCTGTCTTGCTCTACTCTCTGTACTGAGGAGTGATCCTGAATGAGCCTGGTCTGCTCTGCTCTCTGTACTGAGGAGTGATCCTGAATGAGCCTGTCTTGCTCTGCTCTCTGTACTGAGGAGTGATCCAGAGGAGGAATAAATCCCTCACCACGGCTTGAGTGGCTGAGTGTTCTCTGCTTTCCCTGAACAACACTGCCTGTCACCAGTCTGTCAACTCCTGTTCCAGAACACTTACAGTGTTCTGTGTTCTGTTCAACAGAGAGGAGATTCTCCAGCAGTTAGACAAGACCACACCTGTATTCAAATCTTGTTTCAAATCATTCAAGTACTTTTTCTCTCTAGCCTTGCCTGGAGTGCCAGGTGGGCAGGTTGGGACAGATGTAGGATCTTAATTTGAGCCAGTTTGGTACAGCAGGAAAATAATCCTGCAGCATCAGGAAATGTGAATTATTATGTGGATTATCATTAATGGACATTTTTGTAGGGGTTGATTTAAAAAAAAAAAAAAAATCTGGGAAAATCAAGTATTGAATTGCAAACTTCAGAAGCCTTTTTAAGCCTCAGAATAAACTGCAAGTTTTAAAACGTTATCCCGCAACAGGGTGGTGAAATTAAGATCCTGCTGCACAACTGTAGGTCCATTAAGCCAGGCAAGCTCAATCAAACACATCTTAAGTATTTGAAAATATTTAAAATACTACTTGAACCCAGGTCTGGACCAGACTACAGCAAAGGCATGATGGTTGGACAGGCCAGTAAATCTCTTTTTAAAGCCTGCTGACATTATCTCTGTAGTCTGTCGTCTAGCTGCTCCACATCTCCCTATTTGATCCCACAAGCCCCTCAGAGGCTCCAGCAGCAGCCCAGCTCTTCACATCTGACCCCTGCATTCCTCTGGGGGCTAATGAGTAGAGGGATCAGCAAGCAGCAGGGACTAACTCGTCGTTACGGATTACTCAAGTCTGACTCAAGCATGCCTTTGAAGGTTCTTTATTAACTTTCCAATCCCGACTGGGACAAAGGAAGGGTAGTGTGGGGGGTGCTAGACCACAGCCTTCCTATATGACAACTTAGGAAGCTAGACCAAAGACGTCCTATATGACAACTCATGAAGCAAGACCACAGCCTTCCTATATGACAACTTAGGAAAATAAGGGGGTGCTATGGCAGGTTTCCCTTATATGACAACTTTAATTCAAGAAAAAGTACTAAAAGAGTAAGTCAATAGATGTGTTCAGTAAATTACAATGTAAGTGAAGTCTCTAGCTACAGAAACATATTTTGTAGAACTTTGATATAGTTGGTCTATTTTGCGAGTCCTGCTTCGTCAGCACAGCTGCATAACCAGCCCTGTACAGATGTAGGATCTTCATTTGACCCAGTTTGCTACAGCAGGAAAGTAATCCTGCAGCAACAGGAAATGTGAAGTATTATGTAGATTATATAAATCATGGACATTTTTGTAGGGGTTGATACATTTTTCATTATGGAAAATCAAGTCTGAAATGTCAAAGTGGACATTATAAACTTTAGAGGCCTTTTTAAAACTCAAAAACACTACACATTCTCAGCAGCAAAAGAGTGATCAAATTAAGATCCTACATCTGTCTGTCTGTTCTATAAATACATTATACACATATACAAATAAATCAAATAATAATAATATGCCATTTAGCAGACACTTCTTTCCAAAGCGACTTACAGTCATGCGTGCATACATTTTTGTGTATGGGTGGTCCCGGGGATCGAACCCACTACCTTGGCGTTACAAGCGCCGTGCTCTACCAGCTGAGCTACAGAGGACCACAAATGTAGATTGACAATCGACCAAGGTAAATAGGTTTAAACTTTAAACTGGAGAGTGAGTTGTTTGTATGTATGGGAATGAGAGAATGGTTTTCTGTCATGGTATGAGGAAAATAAACAAACAGGTTCTGTTCCCAGGTGGATAGCCTGACGACTCACACTGTATTCCACCGCTGCCCTGTTGTTTCCACCGCTGCCCTGTTGTTTCCACCGCTGCCCTGTTGTTTCCACCGCTGCCCTGTTGTTTCCACCGCTGCCCTGTTGTTTCCACCGCTGCCCTGTTGTTTCCACCGCTGCTCTGTTGTTTCCACCGCTGCCCTGTTGTTTCCACCGCTGCCCTGTTGTTTCCACCGCTGCCCTGTTGTTTCCACCGCTGCTCTGTTGTTCGCTACATACTTCAGTCTGAGACTGCCATCATTGAAGTCGTTTGTGGTGACGAGGGGCACGAGTTGTGTGGTACAAAACAAAGTCATCAGTGATTTGATTGTCTCTAACCAATCAGAGTATCAAAGCAATTACACACTTTCTAACTTCTAATTTTCTAATTTCTAAGGCCCAACCCATCGGTTTCTGGACCAATCCGACGGCATTCGGTGAAGTGTCAGGAAGGAACTCAGATCCAGACTCATTGCGGAGGAGAAACTCACGTTGTTGCCAGGCAACAGGACTGTTTAGATCAGGGGTCCAACTCATTTTCCCTTGGGGGAAATATATATATATATTTCCTCCCCGTCAAAATGTGCTAAACATAGTCTTCCATCCATCGTTTTGGGAATGTTCGATGCTCCATGGCGGTCTAGCTTTCATTTCGGTGATTATTAGCGAACTGGACAGTCAGGA